>NW_022170663.1:17751103-17805399 GCF_008802855.1 Photinus pyralis | reverse complement strand
AGTGCTTTTAAGGTTGTTGCGTTTCTGTTGAATACGAGTGGGTTGTTTCTGAGAAAGAGGAGTATTGTGTTTTTTAACTGTGCTAAGACGTGTAATTTTATTGGGTGGACCTGTTTTTGTAGTGCATGTTGCGTTACTTGTATTTATTGTGTTTCTTTGTTCTTGAGGTTGTATTTGTGTTGTGGCTTGGGTTATTCGTGGAGATATTACAGTATTTTGTGAGCTAGTAGTGCTGTTTAGGTTTTTGCGTTTGGGTTGTATACGAGTGGGTTGTGATAACGTGGTGTGTTTCTGTGAAGAATGAGTTTTATGTTTTTTAACTGTGCTAGGGCGTGTAACTTTATTGGGTGGACCTGTCTTTGTAGTGCATGTTGCGTTACTTGTATTTCTTGTGTTTCTTTGTTCTTGAGGTTGTATTTGTGTGGTTGCTTGTGTTATTGGTGGAGACGTTACAGTACTTTGTGAGCCTGTAGTGCTGTTAAGGTTGTTGCGTTTGGGTTGAGTACGAGTGGGTTGTGATAACGTGGTGTGTTTCTGAGAAGAAAGAGTATTGTGTTTTTTAGCTGTGCTAGGCCGTGTAACTTTATTGGGTGAGGGCGTCTTTGTAGTACATGTTGCGTTACTTGTATTTATTGCGTTTGTTTGTTCAGGAAGTTGTGTTTGTGTGGTTGGTTTAGTTAAGGGTGGAGATTTTACAGTATGTTGTGTGTCATGTTGTGAGTCTAAAGTGCTGTTTAGGTTTTTGCGTTTGGGTTGAATACTAATGGGTCGTGATAATGTGGTTTGCTTCAGAGGTGAATCTCTGATTGTAGTATATATTGTATCATTTGTTGTACTTGTTTGCTCGGTAAGTTGTATTTGTGTGTTTGTTTGGGTTAGAGGTTGAGATATTACAGTATGTTGTGTACCGTGTTGTGAGCGAGTACTGCTGTTTACATGTATACGTTGTGGATCATTTGTGTATGTAGTATCTTGTGTTATGTTTAGAAATTTACGAACAATATGGCATGTGTTGATAATGACTGCTTTTTGTAAATGTTTGTAGGTGTTTTTGTCTAAACCTAATAGTTGTAAATTGTGGTGTATTGTCTTTGGTATAACTCCAGTAGCACTAAGAATAATGGGAACTATAACAGTAGATTTCATTCTCCATTGCGTCTTAAGCTCGATAGCTATATCGGTGTATTATTATTATTATTATCGGTGTTTCTTGTGAGAACTCAGGTCTAGCCTGGTTAACTAATCGCACGGATTAAAATCAAGTAACGATTAGTGTCTGTGTCTGGTGAAGTTATGTAGGGTCATTAAAAAAAAAAAAAAAAAAATCACACGTACATTGGACATCTAGGGATAATGTAATTCGTACTTACCAACATACCTATTGATGGGCACAATAGCCAACGCTATCAGGAAAGAAGAAAACAAAACAAAAAAATCATTATAATAATTCCTGTAATTTTATTAAATGGAGTTTATTGTGTAAGTGTTTCTTTGGCTTTGCGTTTGGGTTGAATACGAGTGGGTTGTGATAACGTGATGTGCTTCTGTGAAGAAGGAGTTTTGTGTTTTTTAATTGTATTTATGGTGTTTCTTTGTTCCTGAGGTCGTATTTGTGAGGTTGCTTGGGTTTTTGGTGGAGATATTGCAATATTTTGTGAGCCTGTGTTAAGGTTTTTGCGTTTCGGTTGTATACGAGTGGGTTGTTTCTGAGAAGAAGGAGTATTGTGTTTTTTAACTGTGCTAGGGCGTGTAACTTTATTGGATGGACCTGTCTTTGTAGTACATGATGCGTTACTTGTGTTTATGGTGTTTCTTTGTTCTTGAGGTTGTATTTGTGAGGTTGCTTGGGTTATTGATGGAGATATTACAGTATTTTGTGAGCTAGTAGTGCTGTTAAGGTTTTTGCGTTGCGGTTGAATACAAGTGGGTTGTGAAAATGTGGTGTGTTTCTGTGAAGAAGGAGTTATGTGTTTTTTAACTGTGCTAGGGCGTGTAATTTTATTGGGTGGACCTGTCTTTGTAGTGCATGTTGCGTTAGTTGTATTTATGGTGTTTCTTTGTTCTTGAGGTTGTATTTGAGAGGCTGCTTGGGTTTTTGCTGGAGATATTTTAGTATGTTGTGAGCCTGTAGTTCTGTTAAGGTTTTTGCGTTTCGGTTGAATACGAGTGGGTTGTGAAAATGTGGTGTGTTTCTGTGAAGAAGTTTTGTGTTTTTTAAATGTGCTAGGGCGTGTAACTTTATTGGATGGACCTGTCTTTGTAGTGCATGTTGCGTTACTTGTATTTATGGTGTTTCTTTGTTCTTGAAGTATTTCTGTTGTTGCATGGGTTATTGGTGGAGACATTACAGTATTTTGTGAGCCTGTAGTGCTGTTAAGGTTGTTGCGTTTGGGTTGAGTACGAGTGGGTTGTGTTTGTGATAACGTGGTGTGTTTCTGAGAAGAAAGAGTATTGTGTTTTTCAGCTGTGCTAGGTCGTGTGGGTGAGGGCGTCTTTGTAGTGCGTGTTGTGTTACTTGTATTTATTGCGTTTGTTTGTTCAGGAAGTTGTGTTTGTGTGGTTGGTTGAGTTAAGTTTGGAAATATTACAGTATGTTGTGTGTCATGTTGTGAGTCTAAAGTGCTGTTTAGGCTTTTGCGTTTGGGTTGAATACTATTGGGTGGTGATAATGTGGTTTGCTTCAGAGGTGAATCTCTGATTGTAGTATATGTTGTATCATTTGTTGTACTTGTTTGTTCGGTGTGTTGTATTTGTGTGTTTGTTTGGGTTAGAGGTGGAGATATTACAGTATGTTGTGTACCGTGTTGTGAGCGAGTACTGTTGTTTACATGTATACGTTGTGGATCATTCCTGTATGTAGTATCTTGTGTTATGTTTAGAAATTTACGAACAATATGGCATGTGTTGATAATGACTGCTTTTTGTAAATGTTTGTATGTGTTTTTGTCTAAACCTAATAGTTGCAAATTGTGGTGTATTGTCTTTGGTATAACTCCAGTAGCACTAAGAATAATGGGAACTATAACAGTAGATTTCATTCTCCATTGCGTCTTAAGCTGGATAGCTATATCGGTGTATTTGCGGTGTTTTTCTGCATGTGTTTTAGTTAAGTTGTTAGTGTTGGGGATGGCAATGTCTATAATACAAATGGATTTTTATCTATAAGTGTAATGTCTGGTCTATTATTGTGGATAGTTTTATCTGTGAGTAGTGTCCTGTCCCAATATAATTTGTGTGTGTTGTTTTCGAGTATGATCTGTGGCGTGTATTTGTAGTATGGTGTCGTATCTGTTATGAGATTGTGTTTAAGTGCTAATTTTTGATGTATGATTTTAACTACCTGATCGTGTCGATGTTTGTATTCAGTTTGTGCAAGTCGTGTGCATGCCGATATTATATGTTGGATTGTTTCTGATGTTTGTGAACAAAGTCGACAAGAATCATTTGTCACTGTTTTATCTTTATGTATGTGTTTTTTGTAGTTGCGTGTGTTAATGACCTGGTCTTGTATTGCTAACATGAAACCCTCAGTCTCCGGGAAGACATCACATTCAGACAACCAACTGTGCGTTGCTATAGAGTCAACACAATCCTGGCCAACCTGGAAATCGTCCATGTAAAGGCTTTTGGTTCCATGTCTGTATGTTATTTGTGATGTATGTAAGTTTGGATGTGGGTGGGAGTACATTAGTTTCGTGTAGGTTAAGTGGTGTGTTAGATTTGTCTGCATATGTTACTGTTTTGTGTAAGACTGAAGTATCTGATTTGTTATAAAAGTATTGTCGTAAATTGTGTATTTGTGTTTGGTGTAATAGTTTTATATCTGTAAGTCCTCTACCTCCTTCCGAACGAGGAAGGTAAAGTCGTATAGTGGAGGAGTGAGGGTGATGTATATGGTGTTTTGTTAATAGTGTACGTGTGTTTCTCTGTATTTGTTTTAAATCTGTATTTGTCCAACGTATAATCCCGAAAGAGTATGTAAGCACTGGTATGGCATAAGTGTTAATAGCTTTGATTGTATTTCTACCGTGTAATTTTTGTTTTAAGTATACTGCGTACTCTTTGTAGGTATTGTGTGATAAGTGTTTGTTTTATACTCGTATGTTTAATATGTGTATTTTGCTGAAAACCAAGATACTTATAAGTTTCATTCTCGTCCATGGAATTTATTAAATTACCCTGTTCTAGCTCGTAATCTAAAAGTTGTCTTTTACCAGCTGTGATGTGTTGTGTTTTACATTTATCAATTCCAAAGTCCATTTGTATGTCACGTGAGAATGTTTCGGTAATGTGTAGAAGGTGATTAAGTTATTATTATTATTATTATTATTATTAACATCTAATGGCGCAAAGATATCTTTTTACGGCGCATTTCAGCGCATACCTGAGAGTACAAATTCGTATGAAAAGATGTTAAAAAAAAAAACTTTTAAAAACGTTAAGTTGGCCCCCCCCACTTTTTGAAAATTTGTCACGGCTTAACCGTAATGGCGCTAGCTTTAATTCAAGTGGCGCAATTGAGCGCATAACCAAATGTATCAGGTGACCTAGTTACAAGGGACAAAATACGTACTGGGGGGGCTACGCTCACTTGCCCCCCCCCCAAATGTTTTTTCGGATTTCTAAAAAACGATAATGGCGCAAGAGTTATCGGTGGCGCATATGAGCGCATAACGAGCGCATTCATTTCAAAATAATACGACTATGAAATCTCTCAGTGGGGGGGGGCCAAGTTAACGGACCCGGTTGAAAGATTGTTAGTTTAACAACCCATATAATAATTTTTAACATATGATGTAATTGTAATGATGCCGAATCTGCAAGATCAGCATAAGCTTATTTTGAGAACAACCGTTGCAAAGGTTGCAGTAAATTATTAAAAGCTCTGTATTGTATATTGTATATTTGTATGCGGTTTTTGTTCAGTCGACAGTCAGTTCAGTGCGTATGTGTATGTGGCTCGCAATTATAATCATGAGTGATGTTCCAGAGATTTTGAGGGTTGGGCCAAAACAATATGGCAGTATAAGTACAACAAAACTGTATTATATTGATTATTATACCTTATTGTTGCAAATATATCATGATTTTTGAACTTATAATTTTATATATTCGAAACCAATATGTGTGTATCCTGATTTTTGGTAAAAAAGGAAGGTTATACATTGCCTTTTTCAAACAGTTCCAAGATTGGACTACTAGTTCAAAAGTTCCAGCCCTTTGAATTTTCTTTCGAAATTGGTTTCTAGTCTATAACTTTTGATTGAGAAGTCTGATCGAAAAAGTACGAATTGTTTTTGATTCTACGCACCAAAATTAATAAGAAAAAGTGTTTTCCCGAGAAATTTTGGTGCAGTCGATTTTTGGTAAAAAAGGAAGGTTATACACTGCCTTTTTTTTGAGGCCCGAAAAAAAAATTGTCTCAGATCGACCCGGAAAAAAAATTTTCTTATAGAATGTGGCCTGTAGAATCCATAATTTCAAACAGTTCCAAGATTGGGCTACTAGTTCAAAAGTTACAGCCCTTTGAATTTTCTTTCGAAATTGGTTTCTAGTCTATAACTTTTGATTGAGAAGTCTAATCGAAAAAGTACGAATTGTTTTGGATTCTACGCACCAAAATTAATAAGAAAAAGTGTTTTCCCGAGAAATTTTGGTGCAGTCGATTTTTGGTAAAAAAGGAAGGTTATACACTGCTTTTTTTTGAGCCCCGAAAAAAAAATTGTCTCAGATCGACCCGAAAAAAAATTTTCTTATGGAATGTGGCCTGTAGAATCCATAATTTCAAACAGTTCCAAGATTGGGCTACTAGTTCAAAAGTTACAGCCCTTTGAACTTTTTTTCGAAATTGGTTTCTAGTCTATAACTTTTGATTGAGAAGTCTGATCGAAAAAGTACGAATTGATTTGGATTCTACGCACCCAAATTAATACGAAAAAGTGTTTTCCCGAGAAATTTTGGTGTAGTCGATTTTTGGTAAAAAAGGAAGGTTATACACTGCCTTTTTTTGAGCCCCGAAGAAAAAATTGTCTCAGATCGACCCAGAAAAAAATTTTCTTATAGAATGTGGCCCGTAGAATCCATAATTTCAAACAGTTCCAAGATTGGGCTACTAGTTCAAAAGTTACAGCCCTTTGAATTTTTTTTCGAAATTGGTTTCTAGTCTATAACTTTTGATTGAGAAATCTGATCGAAAAAGTACGAATTGTTTTGGATTCTACGCACCAAAATTAATACGAAACAGTGTTTTCCCGAGAAATTTTGGTGCAGTCGATTTTTCTAAAAAAAGGGAAAGTTATACGCTGCCTTTTTTAACCCCGAAAAAAAAATTGTCTCAGATCGACCCGGAGAAAAAATTTTCTTATAGAATGTGGCCTGTAGAATCTATAATTTCAAACAGTTCCAAGATTGGGCTACTAGTTCAAAAGTTACAGCCCTTTGAATTTTCTTTCGAAATTGGTTTCTAGTCTATAACTTTAGATTGGGAAGTCTAATCGAAAAAGTACGAATTGTTTTGGATTCTACGCACCAAAATTAATAAGAAAAAGTGTTTTCCCGAGAAATTTTGGTGTAGTCGATTTTTGCCTTTTTTTGAGCCCCGAAAAAAAATTGTCTCAGATCGACCCAGAAAAAAAATTCTCTTATAGAATGTGGCCTGTAGAATCCAGGCAGGGTGTGTATATTAGTTGCAATAATCTAAGTTACTTATTAATACAAAGCGGAGATGTTAATTCAACTACTCCCGTATTACAAAAGCATGCATATGAGATGGTTGCCGTTACATACAGTTTTTTTGTATGAGTTAAAACAATATACAGTAAAACTAGCTATACAGTTGCAACAATATGTATATGATAAATGTTATAATTCTTCATAGCTATCCCTATACGTATTATATTTTTTGATAGCTATTATTATATTTTTAATTACCTTTAACATACATTTTTCTCCGTGTATTTAGGCGACTGTTAAAGCAGAGGGTGTAAATAAAATACCGCGAAAGACCCACACAGTCAAGACAGAAAATGAGCTTGAGCATATGCAAACTACAGGAGTACCTACCTAAGTCCTTTTCACCTCATTGTTAATTGTTTGTCTCATATAATATAGCTCGTTATACCCTTTAACATTCAACTGGCATAAAGGATATCCTTCCATTGTCCACCACACATCTGATAGCAATTACCCAACCTAATCTTTCCTATTTTTATTTTTAGTAATCTCGGTATGCAGATTAAACAAAGGTGAAGCTCGGGTTGTATTCAGGAAACCATAAATAGCCCCCTTTGTACCCTCGTTGACCGTTGCATAAAACGGAAGGGTCGAGGGTCAATAGATGTGGCTTGGACAATGATGATACGTGCATTTAGGCGTGCAACAACTGATATATGTATGTTGTACGTAGGTCGTACACAATTCCAATTTTTCGAGTGTTTTATGCCAGGAAAGTTTTTCCGGTGGCGAAGGCAGCTGTTATTTGAATAAATAGGGAAAAAAAAATCCTATACTTGCGCGATGTGAACGTGGAAACGTATACCAAAGGAATTTTAAATTAGAACCTGTTACGATTATAATTACTTGAGAGGAGACTCTTTTTTCTCCCTATGAAGTGCATAAGGCGACTAAAAGCGTCGCATAAATTAAAAATTTCTCAGGCTCCAGTTTCGCTTACTCGAAGCAAAAACCTGTGCTTAAAAAGAAACCAGTTTATTCTTTTTACAGTTTCAACAAGCGCACCCCTTCATCTCGTCGCTTCTATTATTTTTACCTATTCATTTGCATACCGTGAAATGTTAATTTTTATTTCACGTCCGCATCCAACCTATTTGTTTTTTGTAAAGAGAATGTATACATTTTTATAATATTCCCTTTTTGTTTCGCGACCCTTTTCACCGACGATCTTTCATTATGTTACCAATGCACGGTTAAACAATACGCTCCTTTGGGAGAACAGATTCGACACGTTGTACTAAATGGAAGCTAAGAGTGAAGATATTCCCTTACCCACCGCAACCCTTTCGCTAAACATTACATTTTACCATTATGCTTCCCATAATTAACGCTGCAAAACTTTTCGATTCCTCGCTAATTAGCCATTTTCTATTAAAGGCCTTAAATATTTATTTATGACGGAGAGCGTTACGTTTACTAATTAACAAATTTATGCCATGAGTCAATCTTAATTATTTCGAGATATAAATTGATTAACTTTTAACTTAGTTTGTACGGTATTGGACAACATTCCAGTTTAATTAATTATTTATTGTGCACCTGAAAGTAGCTGAAACTTCGCTGCGATTGGAGCAGCAATTTATTAAGTTCCTATTGCTAATCTTTAAGTCTGATGTGAGATACACTTAATTTACTTAAAAGATTTGAAAAAATCGGAATAATTCAAAGAATTAGAAGCATGCGAGGAATCCAAGTATGAAAACTTGGAAACCTCCTAGAAACGGAAGAATCTAACGAACCTTACAAACTTGGTGCACATGATGAGTGTGAATACCAGAAGAGTCGATCAAATTCGAAGACAAAGGAAGAACCAGACAAAGCTTAAGAATCGAATTTGAAGAATTTCAATACTTAAAGGACCCGAGAAATATAAGAATGCGATGAATCCGAATTTAAACAATTCTGTGAATTTGAGTAATCTGGAGTATCGTAAACGAAATGGAAGAACTCGGTGGTTCTAAGAAAGCGGAAAACTGGAAATATGAAAAGTGTTTGAAAAAGCCGAATTATAAATCTTATAACTCGAAGAAGAATATGACGAATGCGAGATGCTTAATAATCAGAAAAATGCATAGAATCGGAAATTTTAATATCAGAAGTAGAAAACCCAAAGGATCTGAACTCTGAAGGAATGGATGAATCGGATCAGCCTCAATAATTAGAAAATTCGATTCTAGATTCGATTAAGCTAAATGAATCTAACTGCAAGGAAAAGAAAAATTAAAGAAATACCCTAAAACGGAATAATTGAAAGAATGTAAAGAATGTGTGATAAAAATTGAAAAATTCAAGGAATATGAAGTCTGAAGAGTTTGAATTGGTTCAGATGAATCCAACGAATCAAAATGAATCATAAAAATCCAAATGTTGCCGAATAAAAAGAAATAAAACATTCGGAATTTTCTAAGAAAGAAAAATACGAAGATTAGGCCGAATCCATCGAAACCGAAAGAAAAAGAGGAGTTGGATTGAATCTAAAGCATTTAAATTATAGTCATAATGGCGCGAAGAAACTAACGAAACTAAGAAACTCCAGAAACTCAAAAACAATTTTGGGTTATCAATATTAAAACAGGCTTCCGCAGAAAACAACGACGGAACTACAATTGTTAAATGACTATCAAATTCATGTAGTAATTACAATTCGATTGTATCGAAAACCAGTATGTAATCAAACGTTATATCAAGGAGTCGTCGAAAATCAAACGATTACCTTTGAACGCTGTAACTGCCTTTTGAGCCCAAAAGGGCGCATTTCTGCCTTATCTGTAACAGATAGGAACACAAACAAAGAAACAAGAGCGATGGCGCGGCACATAAATATTGAGGTGGCAATATCTAACGTCTGTCACTTGTGTAAATCTAACACTAAAACCGTAATTAATACTGACCAAAAGCAAAATTTGGACTGGACCACGAATCGTCTATACAAATCGGTGCATAAACTACTTTACGATGCACAAATAACTAAATTTCTATACAGCAAAGGTAATCAAATTGATTCAAAATGTAAATAAACTAACATGAACAAATTCTTCGGAAGGACACAAATAGCATAACTAAAAATCGTAGAGATCTGTTTCAGACTAATTCGCGGTAATTTCAAAATAGTAAATTTCGTTATAAGGTTGTAATACTGCGTATTATAGGTGAGTAGAAAAATTGCGCACGATGCCGTGAAGCGACAGAGTGCGGCAATTCTACGAACCTGTAATACGGAAATTACAACCAAACCGTTTTGCCATTAAATGCGACCAGTTGGTAAAAAGAATATTCGCGTTTTTTTGCGTTGCGGTGACTAGATTATTGACGTGGTATCAGAAGAGAGTAACAATTTAAGGTCCCTTTTCAAAAAGTTGAACCGTTTTGACCGGGAATCATAAGTTCCGAAATTTACCGTAGTTCAAAGTTCGTACAGAAAGTTAATTTTTGTTTAATGTCTAAATAAAAGTTTCACCTTTGGCGTTTAAAGTGTGTAATGCAGTTTGGTTAAATTCGTGTCCTAATTTCAACAACCCTCAACGTTTCGCTATTTTCGAAATTTTCCCCGGAGTCTACAAATTTCAGGGAGATTTTAAGGCGTTCGATCCTGCCGACGCTTAATAATCCACGTCCATTCCAAGAAACGTGAATAAAAAAAGGAATTGTGATTATTGTAACTATAAACTGTTCTTTCATTGTTGCAATTTAACAAACTATAAATTTTGAGTTTTTATTCTGAACGGCACTGATTTGGGTAAATTAATTATTGCAAATATTTTAACGTGTTTAAATATGCTGGTACCTATTGACAGGGAGCTAATTTTCTTTTGTGTAATTTACTTTGAAATTTAATTTTTCACTTAATAAAAATTTTGCCTGTGAACGGGCCCTCGATTATTAATTGGTAAATAGCTATTTTTCATGGTGAAAATTACAAGTATTTTGTATATGTTTATTTTATTGCTAGAAAGTAAAAAGAGTTGGGAATCAGAAAGGGTCAGAAAAACGTGAGCATTTTAAAATTTGGCAAAACGAGTTAGTTTTGGAAAGGTTTAATCAAGCCAATCTTAAGGAGAAATTTTGTAAAGGAGTGAAGCTGGATTCAGATTTATCAAAATATTTACATTACTATCACGTTGGAATTGTTATTATTTCATAACTAGAAAATTGTACCCAAACCAAATTCAATTCAAGTTCTATTTCCGTTTTCAGATTTGCAAAATTTGACATGAATTCCTGGGAACCCTGTACACACGAATTAACAATTGTAAATTCGGAAAATAATGGGCATGTCTCTAGTTATTTATAAAAGGCAGTTTATTTAATGTAGGAAGATGTTTGCAAAAAAATTCGATAAAGCTAAAAAACAAGGGAGCCAGGGGTAACATTTGCATAGGCAGTAGGGGGGGTTGCTTCCAGACTAAAGAAAATTAATCAAAGAAACAAAAATATTTGGTGTACTGCAAACCCTTCCAATACACAAATGAAAGTAATAAGTAAAACTCAAAAGTAAGACCGAATTTCCAAAAAAATTTATAATTTCGATACCGCGAGGGATGACATTTCCATAGGCATGGGGGGGGGGATGTTTGTAGAATATTTAATGAAGATCAACCAAACAAACTGAAACATGTGTTATACTGCAAATGTTACACCCGTCTCAATTACGAAAGTAATCAGCGAAACTTAATTTCCCAAAAAAGTGCCTAATTTCAAAATCGCAAAATCAACCAAAAAATAAAATTATATTTGGTGTACTACAAATGTTACACTTTTCTCGATACATACGAGAATAACTCCGAGGACTGAATTTCCAAACATTTCTTCATTTCGTATGTGCGGGGGGTGAAACCAAATCAATCAAATAAACAGTAGATGGTTCTGAATAATCAGTTAAAACGAATTTTAAAAAATCGTAGTTTTTAAACCGCGAGGGGGACATTTGTAGAATAAAAAATTTGCTATGGCTAGCACAGATAACACCCCCACACCTGCGCATGCGCGTTCTGCAATCTGCCTAAAAGCTTTTCTGCCCTTTCTTTTATGTCTAAGAATATGTGTAATTGTGTAAAAAGTTAGGGGTCGTTTTTTACTCCAACGCAATATCTCCCTTACTAACATATCATTTATATCAAAACGTTACACGAAATTTTGCATAGATTACAAGAAATTAACAAAAATTAAGGCTTCCCATTTAATATTTTAGATATAACGGGATGACGTATGGAGAGATTTTGAGAAATCTATGCGCATTATTGTCCCAAATTTTAATCGCCTCAGTTAGTCTTTGGACGCCCAGTATAATACACGGTTATAATTAAAGTAAGGAAGCAAAGGAAATTCAACTTATTTTGTATTTATGTTACTCATTTTGCTGATGTACCAAGCTCTCTCCAAAATATTGACACAACATTATTTTTCTGGTTAAATTGCAATTTGCAGTATCTACACCTAGGTTTTCCTTTTTTGTTATCGCAAGCTCTTCAAGTTATATAATCTAAGACTACTAAGAGTGCGATCGCACCTTTCAAATCTATAGCTTGTCACATCACATCCTCTTTACTTTTCTTCAAACCAACAATTATTGGATTTTTACCCAAAAAAGTACCTATGTTTAAGTAGGACGATCGAAAGCTTTCTCAAAATACACCACCTTTACCAATAAGACCCTTCGAAAATCCAGAAGTATAAATGAAACAAGTTCCCAAACTAACAATTAAACGTCCTAAATGTGACTATCGTCCCTTTAGAGCAAATGACAACCATTTCAGCCTCGTTTTTTGCTGCACGATGGGTTTCATTTCAATGTAACTGTATACTGCACTCCACCCAGAACGAATGCAAATGAGCTTACCTTTACCGACTGGACATTTTTAATAATTCGCTTTATTGTTTTCGTTCTATCGGAGGGGAACCTAAAAGGTACGGCGAGAGAATTCATCTTACATCAACCCAGCGAAACGTAAATTGAGGATGTCCACCCTTCGCCGTACTTCTTTTTAATCCACCCTTCTTAATTCGCTATGCATGTTATGCAAATCAGATATCGAATAAAACATTTTTTTTTTCGCTGTTATATAACAGATTCTAGTTTTTTATTTATGAAGTTGCGCGATCGTCATTGTTTCTAGACGACGTGCGGCTGCTTTGTAGCAATTTACAGTTGCCGACCGTTACCATTGAAATAAAATATGTGTCCTTTAAACCCTTGACTAAAATTTAAATTGAAACAAAAGCACGCCGCTAATAGAAGGGCTCTAACAATACAAGGTTGGTTTTATATGGCGGAGTTATCCAACGAATCTTTTTCAATGCCATTCTCGAAAAAATTTGAAAGATCGGTTGGTCAGTGTAGGTAGTTTCTGTTCTTAGTTTTCTACTATATAGAACTAAACCAAACATTCTAAGACATCATGTCTCCAACTTGAAGTTTTGGGAAAGGTTCCATGTACTGAAAGAAATTTGAACAATAAAGCCACAGAACTTATGCGAAAAGTCGGTATAATCATTTGTTATTGGTTAATTTCTTGAAGTATAATGTAGGAGAAAAATTAAACTTCAAAAATGGAATATTTTGTAGCACGAGGTTTGAAAAAGGATACTAGTAAAGTGTCTAAAAAGTGCCATAATTTGAGATTTAAACAATCGGTAACACTCCAGAAAAGAATGTAATAAAACGAGTTTTAACACAAACTCAAAATGTTTTATAGTCATTCATTACCTATATCATCCCTCATATACATTTTTTGGCAAATGTACCAATTGTCTCAAAGCTTCTTCATCAGTTTTTCGAACACCAATTTCTGCCTTAAAATTAAACTGATATAATTATTTGTTATGATATCATAACAGCCGTAACATTGCAAAGTCTATCTTGATTCTGCAATCAAACAAATTTTTGAAACTTGAAACTTGACATGTGCCTGGCGTCCCCGCCTCGCCCAGGATTTTTTCCTCAAATTTTGCACGTACCAAGTAAAATTATTTGTTAATTTGTTATATTACAGATATATCCCAATAAAATTTATATTTTCACAAATTATTACAGCGAATTGACAATCTTTCGTGAGAGGTTTTAGTATTTTCAAAGAACAAATCTCGTTTATTTTCCTCAATCTGTTTCTTCATTTTTTTGCCTTTCTTATGTTCATATTTCGGGAAGAGGCTACATACTATTTCGGTGAGTGAATTTGTACCTTTTAGTGATGACTTTTGTATAGATTTCGTAATAAGTCCTGGAGAAGGTTTAATTCTGATGCCACCACGCACCGTAACGATTTCACTTCCTTTAATTACAAGAATATCTTGTGAATATGATTTACTGGGCATTGCCTTTGGGTAACTCCAGGCGGCAGACCAGACCCAGAGGTCAAAAGCCGGAATAGTTTTAAGGCTGTTTAGTTAAGCGGAGGGTACCCCAGCACAGGGGTGTATAACACGGACTCTGGTTTTCTTTAAAACAGAACGTTGCAATGTTCTTCGGGTTTTCAAAAAAGGTCGGCCAGGATTAACCGATACGTCCCTTAAAAGGAATCTTCCAAGCGATTCAAACAATCCACGATCAATCCCCCACATTGATTTCTGGTTGGTTAGTGAGCTCTCGGGAAAAAAGTGTTTTTGTAAAATACTAAATAAAAATAAAATCTTCTACTTTCGTAATGGGTTGCATAATACCTCGTCCGAAATGTTATATCTATTTGAAGCGTTTTCGTATCAAATGGGGGTGAAATTTGACAGCGATCGATCTCGACAAAATTTTGTAATTGAAGGATGTTATTGTTATGATTTATTGTTCAGTTAGATTAGGGACATCTAGAAACAATCAAGTGCTTTTAAAAGTGTATCACACTTAAATCCGGTCTTGCGATAACAAGTTCTGGTTCCGAAAAAACTAATTAATTTGAAGGTGTTCGCCGAAGGGTTTAATTTATAAGACGCATATTTGTTTAATACGAGTGGGACGCCGGTGGTGTTTCTTTCGAAGCTTTGCTGGTGGCTAAATGGAATATGATTTGATTGATGAACGTTGACAAAGTGCGGCATATGCCTCTAGTCTGTAGCATCACATAATACCTTGTTTAATCACTCAACCATGTAAAGCGAATACGCTAATCTGGTTTATAATTTAAATAAAAAAAAATGATAAAGAAAAAATAGAATGGGAAGAGTTATTAAAAAGGCAAAGAGGACGTTCCACAGGTCTTTTTGGCTAATGATAGTCAGTCTTGGTTGTTGTAAAGTTTTTGTAAAATAAAGTTAGATGGTGTAAGTTCGTCGTTATAAAATTGACGGCCGCTATTATAAAGCATACTTAACCATGTTGTCAGGATCTAATAATGTTCTTAGGGCATCACCAAAAAGCCACTTTTACATTTGAAACTCGATTTTTTAATTACAACAAAGCCAGTTTTTTTTAAATCAAGAATTAAGTGAAAGTAAAGAAATAAAGATTCCGAAGTAGTATCAGTTGATGTTTGTTTTGTGTGTCAATTAAATAAACTTGCAGTTATGACCGGATTTTAGGATTAATAACTCAAAGTAATTAGAACTTTCTTTGAAATTTAATTTTTTTCAATAGATGGCATGTGCGTGGTAATTTTTTGTTGACCCTGGGTTTAGATTTTAAAATGAAATTCTTCAATAATTTAAGATCATTATTTTCCCTTTATCGTCGTGGATAATATAAAACTTTATTTTATAGCAGAAACCATTGAAACCATTATAAAACTACTGAAAATTCTGTAGGTATTTAATTAAAACGCCCAAAATAGCAAACTTAGGTTCTCCCGTCGTTTCCATGGAAACAGTTTTGTGTACTGTTCTGAACCTTATTTTATATCGTGCTCCGCGTCTCATTTTTAATAATGACAGATGTCATTGGAATGCGCTATAATGTATTTTACTGTATCTACCCTTACGATGAAAAAGGCACTTACCCTACTCATTCAAACCTATTAAAATGCCAATTTAACATTTGCCATTAAATAAAACGTATTTATTCTTGAAACTACAGGTTGTGGGAGCTTTTTAAAAAAAATTTTTCTCAGATTTTCCTCATATGGAGGCACTTAAGAGGTTTTATAGAGACCTGGTGCGCGCATGAAATTGTGAAATAAAATAGTGGGGGAGGAGGCAGCCGTCCCGATCTCGGATTGCAGAGATTTCCTATCCAAGGATCTAAGGAGAAATCCTTGATAACCTCCGACAAATCACACCAGAATTTCTAAACATTGTCCAAAAATAATTTGCAAATTTTTGAAGGACTTCTAAGTACATCGAGAGGATTTTTGCAGAATCTGGAATAAAAAAAAAGATATGTCTATGGATACCCACATACTGCCTGTCGGAATAAGCAAATAATCTCTGAAATGTCACGGAAGGGACTTATAATATATGTTGAATATTTTCTGAAAAATACTTGAGAAATATTTGAGGAAGAATCTTTCCGAAGAATGTCTAAAAATCTTTTAAAAAATATCTCAAAAATTATTATTAGGAGCTTTAAATAATTTTGACTGAAGTCTAAAAAAAATTTAACATCTTAAGAAGCTCTGGGTGTCTCTGAAAACGAGGGAATAGTCTACGAAAAATATTAAAAAAATCTATCAAGGGTTCATGAAAAAATGTGATTAAAATATGTTAGGGTATAATATCTCGAATCTATTCCACTTTCTTTTTACAACATCACTATCACGTGAAGTTACATTCTAGCCCTATTCTAAAAATTTAATTCGAAAGTCGTAAAACTACAAAATGCGTATGATACTTAACGATGTTTGTGTGATACTGCAAACAATAGTGCAAAATATTGTGCAGAACATTGTTGTATATTCAGGAGTTGGATATTTCAGTATCGGTAGGTACTCCCAACTTCTCCCGAGCAATAACTTTTTGAGGAGAATTTTCTGTAGCTTTATAGGAAAGCACTGCTATAGACATACAGGATACTTTAGTGTCCTTTAGTGGCGCTACCGCCCTTTTGTCATGGGCATTCTTTCCAAATCTAACACTTTTCCATTACGTTATATTCGTGATAGAAATAGGCAATTCTGGGAAGGGAAACCAGAGCCTCAGTAACAGAACAGATGTTGTGAAACGAGTCCAACTATTCTGCTAGCTGTGATGTGGATCAAGGAGCTCAAATATACTCAAGGAAAATAAATTCACAATACGAAATTCCTATTAGGTGGGGTTAAATGTTTATCTTTGTCTATGGATTTTCTGTGAGGTCATCAACAGTTACTACCATGCATAATTCTGAAAGTTAAGTTACTCTGGGAAAATAATTATGTACAAAAAGTGGCTTATTAAAGGAATTGGCTGTAGACATGAAAAGCAAAAAGTGGCAGCTTTTCTCCAGATGAAAAAACAACATGCTGGGATCGTTTTAATTGATCTTAAAAACCAAAACATCGTATTTGACACGATGAGAACTTCTAGTCTTCATGTGAAGTAACGGGAGATCTCCATCCGTACTTTCTGTCATGTAGCATTTTCGAACAATTTATGATACATAAATATCTTATAAATAACGGATCAATGATTTACTGTACAAAGACCAGCAAGTATTTTTCGAGCACAAGCTGTATTAATGTAGTTAAAAAACTAGTTGTGTCGAGACCAGGTTATAAATAACGTACGAGTTACATTTAAATATAATAAAAATTAATATCGTCGTTTAATAATAAAAAGGTGAAAAAATATATTTTCATTTAATAATTAAGAATTACAGATGACACAAATGATATCGGTATTATTTTTTAACCCCCTCCGGCCGAAATGCATTAGCATAATGTACCGCTGGACATCTGGAACTCTGTCCCTTCATCTGCATCTGTCCGAAATCATAAATTTATAACAGTGTTATATCCGAGAGGTGGATGCTGACAGGCCGTTGATTCAATTTTTTGTCGGTTCTACATTTAAAGGGTAGCCAGCGTGATAAGTCCGGCAGTGACTGCTGGACGGGTCATGGTCAAAGTTCAATACACGTTAGAGCGCATCTTCCACCTGGCTTTACCTTTTTGGAGGATTTTCTATTGTTTGTTTTTTGTGTTGTTGGTCCATCTATCGACGGTGCGTGAGTAACGGGAGTTGTACATGGGGTGAAGGATTGTGCGAGTTTGTGTGTGCTTTTCATTAAACGACTAACCCAAGGGGGTACATCGTGTAGACGTATGCTAATGAAGAACGTACAGGTGAAGCTGGATTCAGATTTCATTTCGATCTTAAGCTTCTGCACCAACATCGGTAACCTTCTCTCGAACATGCAATTTCCGCAATCGCTGAAATTTACTTACACGTTATTGAAAGCTTCAATTTTTCTTTTCGAGGTAATCTTATAATATTAAAACTAAGTCGGTTTATAAGTTTTGTCTATAAGTTTTGTACAATGAACATTAGACTAGGATCTTTACCTAGGCTTCTGCACCTATGAATTATTGATGGCGATACCAGGCGTTAGTGTTTATTTCGAATCATCAGGGAGATTTACAACCAATCTTGCAAATCACCAATTCTACCTTTTTGTAGATCTGCATTAGGCCCACAACTGGCGGTTCCAAAAAAAGGTTGCCTGACTTTCCCGTTTTGAGACATACAAACTTTCTTGGGGAGATTCTGACTAGAGTTCTGGACAGTCTCTCTATAGTTCTAGAACTTTCTCTAATGAAGTTTTGTGGTAGGTACACCTCATATTAAAAAAATGTAACTATTTATGTGTACAAATGAAAACAAGTATTTGTTATGGCATAAATATTCTTATAAATAAGAAATTTAGCATTGAACACCTTGCGCATGCATACATCTGATTTTTATAATATGGGATATGCTTGTGTTTAGTAGAAGCATCTGTGGTTAAAATTAAAAAAAAATATTTCCATAAACAAGAAATATGACATTGCGCAGTCTGCTCATGCGCACACTAGTCGTAAAGATTTTTTTTTTGTTGAGGTGCCAGAGCTATAAGCTACCGCATGCAAAAAGAACGAACTAAATATCTTGAAAACTGTAGGAAGAGTTAAGCCTCGGACGGACGGACGGACGGACGGAGAAAGTAGCCATAATAGCACCTTCCAACAAGAGTTAGAAAGAGTTAAAACTAAATTTAAGTATTTGATAACTAAATTACAAAAACAATTTTAATGCGTACAGATATTTGTCTAAGCGGGAACAGTAACTAATCGGATTCGGTAGCGGTTTCTACAGGAAAGCAATTGCAGGATGCGAGATAATCAGCCCTTTGATGTATCAGAAACGCCAAACTTAACGTGTAGGTTATCTGCCAAAAAACGCTATTTTGCGTTATTTTGTTTTTGACAGATAACCTGCATGTTAAGTTTAACGTTATTGATACATCACAGGGCTGAATATTCCCCCCTCTTTCCCTTATAATTAATGAGACTGCCAAAACTGCAAAAGAATTCCATTAAATTCCAAATAATTCCATTCACTTCCAAAGATTTCTATTGAATTCCAGTAACTTCCAATAAGAATTCCAATGAATTTCAGGGACCTTCAAAAATAAATTATACTTCTTTCAAAACGTAAGGTACGTCAACACATTCGTATCCATTCTTATTACTATAAATGATTTGTCAGCTGATGACAAAATGAATTTTTTGTCTGCCCAAAAGATGTCATCTTAGTTTTGAAAGCGATACTTTTTTTCATGAATTTGCAGTTTGATTAATGAGGGTGAAGCCCGAGTTAATCAAATAAAAAAAGACACGCTATTGCAGCCACTTTCTCTGTCCGTCCGTCTGTTGGAGGCCTTAACTACTGCTACAGTTTTCAAGATATTTAGTTCGTTCTTTTTTGCATTCGGTAGCGTATAGCTCTGGCACCCGAGCCAAGGAAAATCTTGACGATTAAACTGCGCATGTGCAATGTCCATTTTCTTATTTATGGAGATATTTCTTTGAAATTTTAACCAAAGATGCTTTTAGGAGAAGCAAACGTATCGCATATTGTAAACATCAGATTAATATGCCCATGCGCAGGATGTGCAATATCAACTGTCTTATTGATCGAGATATCTTCGAGGACATCTTTTTGAAATTTTAGTCACAGATGCTTCTGTCGTTAAAAGGCAAACATATCTGATATTTCAAACATTAGGTAGATGTGCGCTTGCGCAGTTAGTGCCAACTACCTTATTTATGAAGATATTTATTTGAATTTAACCATATATGCCTCTAGTAAAGAAAAACACAGCGCACATAGCTATGGCATATTGGGAAGTACTGATCAATTTCTGGAAAATGCTCTGTAGTTACTCGCCTTACGGCGAAAACCTTTTTCCTTGTTTTGTGTAGTGATCCTTAATAACCCGTAAATGAATAATGTCATTGACGTTTTGTTTTATTCTAAGAGAAATGTTAAGTTGATATTAATATTGTTAATACAGAGCACTATACATATAATGATTTATTTTTTTTTGGAATCGTCGACAGAAAGCGAGGAGAAAAGTTTACTTTTATGACTGTGAAGGTCTGTGGCGAAATATTTTAGTTAATTTTGAGTCATACTGTTTGAACGGGACGTGCGAGCTCTATATTTCTTAATTTCCAAAGATTTCCATGAAAAAGTTCATGAATTCTACCAGAATTCCGCCAGAATTCCACAAGAATCCCATGAATTTCACAAGAATTCCATGAATTCCAAAAGAGTTCCATGAATTCCATAAGAATGTAGTTCATGAATTCCAAGAGGTTGTCACCAGAGTCTCACAGTGGTTTGCCCTTTGGAAAAGCGAGATAACTTAGCGTACGACAAATCAAAATGGCAAAAGAACCCGTTTCGTAACGAATTCTCTATTTATCGAAGCGTGTTAAAGTTCAATTTTTGTAAGGGCGCACCTAACGGATGTAATCTCGACTTACTCGGAGGCTGTTGTCTGTAACCCAAATTGGGCAGTCCAGCAGGTCCTTTTTTGTACCTTGGAATGTGAAGTCAAGCGGCGTAATATTTTCGTTAAGCTGCACGACTTTTCCGGTTTAATCCTGGATCTTCGTCTACCAGTAGATAGATATAGATTGATTCTCTCTCTGTTCTTCCCTGGCAAGAGAGCTTTTGGCGGCTGTAAAAAACAATTCTTACAGGAACGGCAAATTAACTGCAGCGTTATTTACGGCAGCAGTGGCGGAAATAGAACTCTAGAAATTAAATCAGTTATCTTCAGCTCCTAAATACTTTCGGAATGACAATCTTCGTAACGAAGCCCCCAACTTAAGACGCTTCTTGATACCGGGTGTTCATCTACAGAGTTCTCACTGAAACTGTTAATTTTCAGACGGAGGGGAACGGGTCCTTCGTTACACTAGCTTCCGGTATTCTCTTTAAGTGACTTCTTCTTTTTTTATAACCTTCAGGATTTTATTCTGGTATAACTGTGTGCTTGTTCTTCTTTCGTAATAGCCATCTTTTCTCTTCCCCAGGTATTTTAATATTGCATGTGTATGGTTTATTTAATTCTTTAATAAAAGAAATTTGCTTTTGATGCATGTGACGCATGATCATTTACACAAAGCTCCTGGACGTTTGTTTACTTCCCTCTCTCCATTCCCTTCGTCATAATTCTCTAGATACATTCTTTTTCAAACCTTTCTTATCTCCCTTTGTACTCCAGTTACCTCCCTATCATCTTCTCTACCCTTAACACATGCCTCGCAGTCTATTGCCTTTGACTGATTCATTCATCTTCTATGTCAAGTAGCTGGATGGTAGATAATGGTTGTTTTTTTTTGGTTTTGTGTGGCCTTTTAGTACCTGTGGTGAGGTTTTGGCTTTTCTCATATGTCTTGGACCTTCTCGCTGCTGCGGGTTACGAGGAGGCAGTTGTTAAGTTTCAGATTTGCGTAATGGGCACCTTGAAAAGGCGACAAGACTTTCCCCACTTTTTTTCTTTAACATTCCTTAACATCTAAAACCATGGATCTTGGAAAAAGTCTCCATGAAGAAACTTTCTTATGCCAGCTTACATCCAACTGGCCAAAATTACAACGATTTAAAACTTTTTGGTACAACGTCATCACGCTCGGAAAACTGTATACAGTTCATTTATTTATTAATTGTTGTGAGCTGCAACCTCTCACTTTCGGTTATGCTGTGATTAATTACTGTGACGTAGTGGAGTGGAAACTCGAATGCGGCACTGAGGGTTCCTGGTTCTAATCCGGGTTCGAACAAGAATTTTGTAATGGGCTTGTTACATTTACAGGGCATTTAAATTTAAATCTCTACGGCAGAAATCCTAAAAAAATAATTAATTTTTAATTTACGTACGGCTAACGCAGTAATAGAAATGTTTCTATACCTCTTACCCTGTGGAAGTTGGGCCTTTTATTTCCTTCTAAGATCTGAAATTCAAAGACTTATGGTCTGGTTTAGTGGAACTCTAATAAATACCGCATATGACTTTAGTTGATTGAATATATTAATAACGACAAAAGCGATCGAGTTCCATTCTTCTTTACACGTTCCTGCATATAAAATATTGGTTTGGCTCATAAAAAGAAATATACAGAGACGCTATTAAAGATGGAAACAAAGCTGTCGTGTTTAAACCTTTTGAGATATAGACATAAAAATTAGAACGCTTCCATTTGAAATTATTTCACAGATTTTGAATTTTCTAATTTAACACCTTTCATGATTGAGGTAGTAAGAAAGAGAAAAAATAAGCTTTCTAAGGACGTATAACCAACATCCTTTGCTTGGATCAGAAATACAATACAAATACTTGTGAGATTAAGTGGTAGAGTGGGGTTAAGTGTAGAGCAGGTCTGGGGCGGCATTATTTTTTGTGTTTCTCGTAATCTAATAAATGTCACTTATTATTATTATTAATCTTTTTATACAAATGGTTCTCATAGGTTGATTTCTTCAGGAATATCAAAGTTACTTTAAGCAAAATCAATATGCAAATTCTTAAAAATAACCGACCATTAATTTATACAATCCTCAAAATTCAAAACAACTTACAGTACCTAATTGATATAGATGAGATTCCTTTTAGTTTACAATTGGTCCTTTCTCTCCCCGGAAAAATGTCGCCCCTTTTAAAAAATATGGAAATACACCTCTGCAATGGTACCGTCGGTTTTTGGTACCGCCCTGGTAACGTTAACTTCGTGTTGCAAAAGCAAAAACCAGCCCAAAAATAATGAGTTTCTTTAATTCAGTACATCTAATTCCGTTTTTACGTGAAGAGTGCGTCTCCAATCCAAAAAGGTTAATCAAGAGAAAAAGAAATTTGTATCCATTTTGAATATTTATTGCAGAATAATTGCGTGGTCGAATTAGCGCTAAAGAGAAGGGCAGGGTGCTGAAGATTGTTGACGGAATCGCCTAAAATGTTCTGTTACTAACGTCCGAAGAGATCATAGAATAGACAAATGATTCCAAATGTCATATTGGACATTCATGGCACCGTTTTAGGTTGTTAGTATTATTTTTGACACCACGTACTTAAGGTGCCTAATTTATTTCAGAAAAAGTTATGATGATTCTAGTTTTTTTTTAAATTTTCAGATATAAACGATAAACTAAGGGTTATTTTAAGCATGAGATGACAGTTTAGAAGCAAATTGGTTTTTTTAAATTCCGATAGCACCGAAGAAGCATACATAAGCATATGTAGATGAACTAATAATGGCACCTACAACAGGTTCTCGTTGAATAGTGTACACAATAAATAAATTCTTTTAAAAATAAATGTAATATTTGCATGTAAATTAGGAATTTGAAATACATATTTAAACAAACTTAAATTAGGTCTAGAGATTTTGAAAGCCA
This sequence comes from Photinus pyralis, assembly GCF_008802855.1. Classification (NCBI taxonomy): domain Eukaryota; kingdom Metazoa; phylum Arthropoda; class Insecta; order Coleoptera; family Lampyridae; genus Photinus; species Photinus pyralis. Next base: position 17,781,888 of record NW_022170663.1, on the reverse strand, counting down.
TGACTAAAAGCGATTAAGCTAATAGACGAGCTTTTTCATACGAAGCTACCGTATACTTAACGTGAGCATTAAGCGATAAAACTTAGAGATATTAGAGTAACATATTTTTTCAAGCTTAATTAATTTTCATTATTGATAAAAGGAGCAGTTTTTTCATTTCTATTTCTGTTTATTTACACGCCACTTAAATATAAATATGTAAGTACGCAATAATAAATTATTAATAATTTCTACAGGAACTTCAGGGATACGAAATAACGGTCGAGTTTTACTAAGGACTTCTTTTAAAATTTGGCGCATCTCCTTGATGTACCCGAAATATGCTTTTAATTAAGATTTAAGGATCTCAGACAGTTAATTAACAGAATTTGTTATTATATGCGCTATTAAAATTCTCTACGAAAAAATGTCCCCGACTCCAATAATTCTTAATTATAATGAGGATTTTCGAACAAATTTTTCTAAATTGGCTTAAATTTATCAAATACCTTAAAAGTAGAAGTGGAATTAATTTACTGACACTGAGCTTTCTTGACAGTGGGAAAAGTGGAGCAGTTAATTTCCGAAAAGGTGTAATTATACTGTTTCTATTTTGAAATATTTATTAGTAGGTGAAGCAATGCATGTTCACAAATTTCTTGCTTTTCTACTGCTTCCATACGAGTACTAAAACCTAAACCCCTTCAGCTCTTATACATTTGCGCCCTAATTACACTATCTGTCTGGTTCGTTAGCCAATCAGCTTACTCTGAGTTCTTTTGTGAATTATTATTTTGTCAATCTTCCTTGATCTTTATCGTATAGCTTCCTTCTTATTATGATGTAAATATTTGTTCGTAGCCTTGTTGATTAATTTTTTCTTTACATTCAGTGTTTCACACACACTACCAAAATCCTATGGAATATGTGCCACTGGTAAAACCTTAAGTCAAAAATTAATTACTCAGCAAAATTGAAAACTTATCAAAAAGGTTTGTCAGCATAACGCACTGTAATAAGCAAGGTGGCATATTTTTTTCCAAGCAACATTTTGTAATTATCATGCAGTTGGTAACGATTGGATCAATTTAATTCATACTTCTACCATTGATTATACTTCTACTCTACCTCTACTTCTTAAAAATGTTTCGTCATATGACATTTATTTCACAAAATTTTAGAAAATGCGAGTCGAGTGCCGAACTCTTACACAATGTCCCCCCCCCCCTTCCCAGATATATAGATGGAAGGGGGTGGAAGAGTAATAAGTTTTTTTCTAGGTTTTTTCTGAAACTACTGTAGAAACCACTACTTTCGTCTCTAAAAAGGGGGAAGAAAATGTGATTTTCCTCTCTAGTGAGAAAAGTAAAAAACAATTGCTGCGTTAATCTTAATAATGACTTTTAAAATTGAAACATACCCGTATCTAGATTGCCAAGTGTCTAACTTCATTATTGCATACGATAATTTTCGTTCTCGTTCAATTGACACACTTTCTATACGCTCATTTGTCAAACTTTGTACTCGAGTTGAAAATGTCCACTTTCTTCTCTAGTTGTACAGAAAACTATTTCATTTTATACACATAGTAATTAAGAGGTTCATAATGTTTCATTCCGCAAACGGACGAATGGATGGGTGAATAAAATTCTAAAAAGGCTCATGTGAGTGTAATTCCCTTTGGAAGTCAAGGATTTACTCCAGCACGTTTTATGAAACTGACACTTTCGTGTCCCCGGAAAAAAAATTAAACACAAAAAACATAAAGGACGCAATATAAATCTCCTTAAACAATCCACGTCAATCACGAAAGTGAAAAAAATGCTATTATTATCAAGAGGGAGAATTATGAAATATACGTTCAACTTTACTTTTTATAATTGAAATTTAATTAAAACGGCATCCGTACGTAAAAAATCCGTGAGAAATTATCAAGCATAAATACCTACCAAACAAAACCTTTCCGGCTGTTTTGCATACGCGCCTTTGTGACAAGAACAAAAGTATGTCAATGTGACGAATATTTTTTGCAGGTTCCTTTTGTTCACCTCCTGTAACATTTGCATACGGCAATAGTTTCTACTACTCCTCAAAATGAAACAGACGGTTTAATTATGCACTCCAGTAAATGAAACTGGATCAAATTTTTGTCTCGTCGTCGGTAGCGCGGGAAAGGTGGGTCAACAATTAACCGGTATGTAATTTTAGTTTGATTTTAAAACGTCACAAATCATAAATGCGAACGAGACGAAAATTGTGTAATAAATATGTAAGTAGCCGAGCCGCTTTCACTTAACGTATAAAAAAGTAACATCTGCTTAAACGTTTATTGATAAAAAAGTGCTTTCATAACTCAGCCGCAAGTATCATCCCACACATCGCTTTGCTTTTTTTTTGTATAGCTCGTCTACGAATAAACTAATGGAACTAACCGTTAAACGGTTTCGCTTTTTTCGTTGACCATGCTGTAAAACGTTTATAATTTTTTTCCCGAAAACATGGTCACGAACTGATAGGTAGATACTTTATATGCACAAATGTATCTTTCGGTTTCGGTACTGCTTTCAATTTTTATGTTTATAAGAACGGAATGTATTATATAATTTTAATTTCCCATGATAACTGTTACTTTTACAACAAGTGTCTATTTTGGTTAGATACAGATACGTTCAGAAGGGTTGCATACAAAGCACGCGTAAATTTAGGCTTTGATATTACGCGCCCTTTGCCTTAAGGAGGATAGATAAAAGCAATAAAAGTTTGCATTGCTGTACGTAATCGGGCACATGCAACAAATAATGTGCACTGCAGCCACCACCTTTTTTTGTCGCCCTTTGCAAAGAAAGCGCTTTTCTGCAACGCAAGGAGAAATTTCCAAAATGAGAAAGCCAGTCTCAACAGATATATCTATTTGGGATTCACTGTCTATCAGAGTTTCAAAGGTTTGATTACGGTGGGTAAGCTATACGAGAAGAGGTCCTCTAATTAACTTTTCTTGTACTGCTTTGCTTGGGCGATAATGGACATTGACATGAATACTTACTATTGGCATTCTCACATGTACTTTCCGTGTTACATTAGTTGTAGTTGCTGCTTGGAGTAGACCGATGCTTTGATGTTTTTTTTGTACATGCAATTTATCATTTTACGAGTTGTTTTAACTCAATTGATCGTAGTATGCAATGTTTTTTTGTACTAAGTTGATTGATCATGTTTTCCATTTGCATTTATGATGTCTTGTGTATTTTGTTTTTATGAATTTGTGTAACTGCATTTTATTCGATTACGTCATTCTTATCGTACAATTTACGAAGTTTTATTTGTGTATTTTTTCTTGCATTTCGTTGCTGTAGTTAATCTAATGCATGCATTTGTGTGGGCTGTACCAGGGTTTGTGTCCCGTAGAAGGTTTCCCTTATATTGTCTTGTTCTGTGCGTAATATAGTTACTTATTCTTGTCTTTTTTTACGCACAAAATTTTGCATTTTATTCAATTCCCCTCCCGACTATGTCTCATGTCCCAACACATAAAAAAATCAATTAGTAGGAGTTCATTGGTCCCATCCACATCGAACCGACTGCTACCGAGCTTCAAAAGTGCAGAGAAACGTTTGTTGTTTCGACTTGAAAGTTAGGTGGCTCTACGCGTAGTGTTTCCACAGAGTTGCCAACTGTAACTATAGAGTAAGTCAACATTTTCAGTGTCTGCTTGGGGGACCCCTAGGATCATTACATACATGAAAATTAAAACACCCATTTGAAATTATTTCACATACTTTCAGGTTAAACAATTTTTTGACACAGTTTCTTCAAATAAAATTTTTGCTCGATGAATTTTCCTTGGTGGGCGAAAGGGGTCCCGAGTCGCAGCGAGGACCCTAGACAGTCGCCTTCTCTGCCTAATGGTTAATCCGGCACTGACCAGCAGTTGTAGATACGCTTTCATGGCCGCTTCGATGTGGAGGGGGTTTGATTTCACCTCCTCTACTTGGACGTGATTAGGAACGCACGGATCGCCCACAGACTTCTGGGGATCCGACGTGGAAATTTTGCATTTTATTATCTCCTTTCTTGGAAAAGTGAAGGTGACTTGATGTAGGCGAGGGTTCGCTCTTTAATAGTGCACGGTTCGTCTTGCGATAACTATTGGCGTAGATTCGACACTGCATACAATCGCCGCCCGAGTCTTGCCTTCCCGCTATTTACACTCATTTTTATAAGTACCCGATAAGTTTACGCGTTCTTATCTGTCGACCTGATAAGCGCGTTATCTCCTACAAAGACGAATCCGTTCAATGCACTGCCACCTCGTAGCTAGCAGAGTTTTTTGTCATTTCACACATCGGCAAACGAGTAACGTATTGAGAAACCAACTTCTTTTCTTGCCTTCTATTATATCGTTACATTGACCCGCTTCATGTTATTCTCATCCTGAGAATGAGCACAGGGTAAGCAGTATTTCACTATCTACTTTAATTTAAGATCTGGAGGTAAAATTGCTAAACCGTAGGTAGTCGTATTCTATCCGCGATTGTTGCTTTATATGCGTTAATCCTGCGTTTAGTTTCCATTGCGACGCGCGTTAATAAGAAATCAACTCGTGGATTGATGAATTAATGAAATAATCAATTCTTTACATTCAGCCCCTGTGAGCTGAGCTGTATCCAGCAAAACTGGTTCAAACTTAACGTTGTGGCAGGTTATCCGTGCCAACATTAAACGATTATGTTTGACGATTCCAGTTGTAGTATAGGCCAAAACGGTCGACATATAAACACGGTGCCAATGAGGATAAGCGCGGAACTTACTGCAGGCTGGTGAGAGAGAAGGGAAAACAAAGAGACAAGCTGTCTCGTACGGTTACGGGTCTGATTGGATTCCTCCGAGAGTTTAATTTGATGCCAGATCGCGAATCGCTTTTTGTTGAAAGAACCAATCAGCGACCGAGTAACCGTAAAGGACAGTTTGCCTTGCTTAGTTTCTCCTTCCTCTCTCAACCAGTATTCCGCGCTTACTCCATTGGCACGTGTCTCATATCGTCGATGAGTTTTGGCCGCGTGATAACTAAAGCGATTCTTATTCGATTACGTCTTCTTATTGCTAAAAGTTGTGACGTTTTGTTGTTAATTTTCTATTGCACTTTTTCCTGCTTGTAGTTGATTTAATCTCTCTGCTATTGTGGTGCGGCTATACGGTGGGTTTTTGTCCCGTGTTGGAAGGTTTCCCCGCTGTATTGCTCTTGTTCTGTGCGTAAATATTTAGTCATTTCCTGTCTTTTTAGTAACAAGAAGTTATGCCAGTTCTGTGTATCTTATGTATGAGCATTTTTTTAAAATGTACAACTTTATTGTCTGCACATGGAAGTAGCTGGTTATGGGGAGGCTGGGGTCCACTTTCACACGCTGTTCTAAACAAAAATTCGATAATTGTCTAAATGGGGTGAGAGAGTTTTACACTACGAGTGCTATAAAGTGGTTGTTTTGAACCTATTATAAAGTAGCATAAAATACAAACTCCAGCGTCGAACCACTACACAGTAATCGCCATCGTACAAATTTGGGAAGGGGAATACACCATTTCATATGCATTATATTCGTGTAGCTATGATACCACCATGGAATAACGATAACTCAATAACCCTAAGCATAGAATCCAAACAATGTATTGTATGCACCATACTCCCATAAAAGGTGTCCGCGCCTATCATTATTTTCAGAACAAGAGGTTTATCCTAATAGACACAAAACAATAGGAATTATACTATACTGGCTCTGTTTTTGTCGTAAAATACCAAACTGCATTGCTTAGATGAATTCAAAGAGACTTAAATTTTATTCTTGCAAATTCTTGTTTACAAGCCAGTAACCTAAAACTGAATATCTTTGGAAACGTTTGTCACGCCTCAGCCTTTGACATTTACCCTGTACACAATTCTTAAAATTCTCGGAAAAAGGGGGAAAAGAGTGCTATTGAAAAATGTGACGCTAAGCTACACTTTTTTGAGGACGGTTTCGTTATACCATGTAAGAAATATATCTGATCTTTCCTTATATAAAGCATTGCAAACTGTTTTGAAATATCTCTACCATTGTTCGCAAGTTGAATAAATTTGTTAAATTTACCCTTGCCAAATTAAATTTTTTCACATTAAAAACGCTTGAAATATCGACGACAGCCCTTGGAAGCTCCACAAGTGTCAACTATTCGGTGGTATCCGTGCTATACTTCAAAATTCGACCTCTTCGTCAGAATCCCGGAAATGTAGAAAAAATGCTCCATGTGCCCTAAAAACCAATATTTAAATGGGACTTATCAGTTTAGTTTGTCATTTTCTTCAAAGGTTCGCCCATATCTTTCTAACTGGACGCCGTCCATAGGAATTGACCCTGTATTATCATTAAAGGCTTAACGAAGCAACTTCTTTCCAATTCCTGCATGGCGACTTCAGTCGTATCTACCACTGAGAAGAATGATCACAGTTATAAAACAAAAAAAACAAACTTTACATCGAACCCTCCCAGTTGTCCCCCCAATATACGTCATAATTTTTTGTACAGGATGTTGTCGTTATACTCTCAGTTTCGGCGATAGTACGTAGTCGCTTCTCATCTCTCCTGAAACATCCCCTTAATCTCGTAGAATCTATTGTACTCATTCCACTGTCGGAACCCGTTCTACTGTCAGCAATCAACTATTGGTCATCGCGTGCTCCAAATACTGCTCGCAATAAGTATCAATTCGAATACGACTCGGGTCAAACTACTACTGTCGGCTTGCCTACAACGTCATTCTGACAAAACTCGCTGGTCTAACTAGTATGCTCTAACAATGTGCGTTCGACACTGTATGAAATATGACCCTTTGACTATAATCGAATACTGTTCCTAGGGTAACACCTATGAGCTGCTTTCGCGAATCCATTTCCACCTCCATATCAGCTGGTAAACGAGTATCGCTCCTATAGTTCTGACTTATAAGAAATCACTCTAAAGTTTCGTCCTAGTCGCTCTATATTGAAGTAAGATTTCACCTGGGAGAAATAGATAGGACACATCATATCTCTCAGGTCGTTTTACTCAGTTCCAGTGGTCTTACAGAAGTCCAACCATAGTGGCATTCATTAAATCTTTGCGCGGTAATAACATTGTGAGGTGATGAGTTAAGATTTCCACAGTACGCATAATCACCTAGTAAAACGATAGAAGATCACCAACTAGAGAGCTCTCACCTAAACTTCGCACGACTTGTGCTCGAACAACATAGTCAAGGACAAGCACGCAAGTAGTGCAAGGATTTTGGATCCTCCTATCACCAAAAGTGATCGTGACTATCGTAACTATTGTCTACTGACATCTGCTGATGCAAGCGGTGCCCGAGTAAGACCGTTACAAATGTGTATCCGCGATGGCAGCCACGCACGAAAACAGACACTGAGCACTTAACATTTAATCTTACTCCAGCTCAGCCACCTAGATGAAATGGCGAGCTTGGAAACGATCGAACGTGCGCTCGGCTGTAGAGCAGGACTAAACTTCTGCCCGAGGCGCGTATCAATGCGCTTATGCTGGCAGCCCAAATGTGGCGATTTCAATCAGTTGACTCAAGGCTCCCAAACTAAGATACTCTGAGACCAACCTTTACGAATATTGAATCCCTCGGGGATGCCTGCTGTTACTCTGTCGCCGTCCCGAGCAGCACCCTGGGACCGTTCTTATAATTAAGAATCGTTTAAGTAAGCTAGTTACGCGCTTTTTTAAAAGTCTGTCATCTTAAAATAAACAACCTTGCTTGACATTCTCACAGTGAGGGCGTTTACCTGATCTATGCATTCGTCAGTTTGTACCCATATTAATTCAACATCACATAACCTGAAATCGCGTCCGCCCCCTTATTGGGGTCATATCTACGTGTTTGTGCGCAAAATAGTTCTCACTAGCGAATTGGTGTCTTTGTTTTATTGTGCTGTAAGTACGGTCGGTAATGTACGACTACTCGTATCCCGACATTACCTACTCATGCATTCGGCGGGCCTCGTTTCTACTTAATTATGAAGCTGTGGAGGTCCGGACTGATTCACGTTTCGAAAATATTTTCTACTCTGAGTAATTCGTAAATCGATCTATCTCTCCGAACTTTAAATGAAAATAACCTTGACAACGCTTCAACTGGATATACCGGAGTCTGTATCGTTCGCTTTCTGGAGAATCATTGACTACGAAATGACCTCCTTTAGGGTTTTATATCATGGACAACGAAAATGTTTTATTCTGGAACTATTGAGGTTATTATCCGATTGACGTAATGTCAGGTTATATTTAGCGGCTAACACAGAAAACTAATACATAATCGGAATAGATAATTTCAGAATACTAACTAGTTTTGACACGAAAACTTTCAGCATTACTGGCACTTTTTCAGTTTTTGCGCCACATACGTCTCGCGCAAGTCTAATGATTCAAGTGCTGACGAGATGATTCCGATTCCTTACAAATAAATCTACTTCTTGCGCGTATCAATTTCCTTCAGTGGATGGCAATATTGTAAATGTATTTTTCCGAGCTGTCTAGTGTTGAAAATTTAATATTTCTTCTCCATAGATTTCCATCTGAGAGCTAAGCAACCAAGTTCATGTATTCAAACCATTTATTTCGTGACATTCATTCATCATCATTTGCGTGTGAGCGCATAACTTCTTAGTAATGTAGAAGAATCCTATGCTTTGCTGGTTGGTCTAAGCTTCAAACTGTATCTAATATACTCTTTGAAGTGTCGCGTGACGTGCATTTACTCGTCACGTTCAACGTTGCTCGATGGGTCGTAGGAGTTTCACTATTGTAATACCAGGGTTCTGTCATTCGAGAGCCGCCCGTATTGTGATCTCTCTACGTTCTTCTCTCTCAGTCAGCCTCTACTTGGTCTTTTCTGCTCGGTGCTCAGCGTTTGTCTCACTCCTCTCGTTTTGTTAGAAATTTGCTCAAATATTTGAGCGGTCGAGCTACCAATTGCATACATATCTTTAGGTCAGTTCAGTTTACAGAATGCTGCTACACGCAATACCCACTGTCACTACCCTTGATCAAGACGCACATGTCTCATCGGTGGCTACCTGATGGTCTATTGCGACGCTCTAGTATCCCACACAGCGGTCTGATTTCAGGCAGCCAACAACTTCATCTTGGGAGAGTCTTGGACGTTTGTATTTCGACGAAAATTTCAAACGTGAGCGAAATCGACGAACCAGTACAACATAGAGACAATAATCTATACGTTAACCCCAAATGTACATGTGCATCGCACTGCGTCCATGTTTATGCCATCGAATCTACTGCTCAGCTGGATATCTTGCGACTAGGGAGACGTATGGCGTCAATTTTGGCTTCTCTTCTTTGAGTTCGTAGCCATAATATATATGTCCCTCAGCTTAAGTGAAACGGTGCAGATGTAATAGGTAATCAAATCATGAGATTTCACATAAAAACTATCATTTTACGTTTCTATTCTTTACATAATACTTCGAGACCTCATTTGTCGGTATCAACGGTACGTGTCTTTATATCATATAAGAGCCCATTCATTACATCTAAAACTTTGACAGGAGTACCGTACTTGCATGGAAATAAAATTCCTTTCAAGTCAAAAGGACAGCATGACAGGCACGGAGATTCATCAGCTTTCTCATATCGCCATCCGTCCTCGGAGCCACCTCTGACTTTCGGGTCTCAGTTCGCACAACCCAGTATATCCTCGGAGCCGTCTTATTATTCTTCTCCCCCTCAGAACGGCACATATAGCAATGCGCAAATGACGGATGTCATGCAGAGCGAGTGAGTGCAGTTATTAAACTGCTCTCAAATTTACGAACAACCTGTTTATAAAATAAAATAATACTATTTCATGTTTCAGAACTAAGCACGAAATAAACAAAATGTACAGCGTTAGGACACAATTAATTGCAAAAAAATCTATTACGGAATGCCGCGACAATAACGAAGGCCTATGTTCATCTCTTTGGAAGAATTGGCAGGTGTTTTCTAAATTTCTTGGGATTGAGGGTAACTTCAAGTAAGGTTCACCAATATTTTATCCATCTTACTCTTCCCTATCGGGAACCACATTCATTCAGACATAGCTAATTGTAGGAAAACTTCATGCTGGACAGTCTTAATATTCCTTTCATAGCGTTATTTTCTGTATGCGTCACAATGCGACGGCACTGTGCACAATGTAGCTATCTAGTACTAGTTAGGGCACTAGTCATATTATAGCTTTTACGGCTATAAAACATACCTACTCCTTTCTTGATGCTTTAACACGAACAGTATTTCGGCAGCTATATTTGCTAACTTTCTTAGTTGTAGACTTATGATTAAATATAACGATGGTTAAATTACCAATCCCTAATTAGAAAAACCAAGACAACATTGCATGTTTTCATGATAATATCAATAAATTGAACTTTTATATGGAACCGCCCTCTTAGATTTCGTGATGGTAAATTACCGTCGTTGGACCGGCCCTCACGACATATCCGTCGAGATCGTCATACTGCTAGAATACTAGCAACAATTCTTAAGAGCTGTCGCACGGGGCATCTCCCTAAAAAAGCCATTCATTGCGGTCACTCCCTGTACATTGGGCCGTAAGCCGCTGACAGCTTCGCAAGGGTTATACTTCTGACTTCTACATAGAAAGTTCTGCCTAAGTCACACGCCATCAAATGCAAAATATCGTCAAAAAAATCCTACGATTTTTCAATAACGGTCCATTCGTTATACCACGAGAGAATCCTTAATAATGAATGTCGAAATTTGTTGTTACAGTCGCCCTGGCAGGCAAAGACTTTTGCTATAGTAGTTTATTGGCTTAGAAAAAAGCCAATAAACTGCTAGAAAGGTTACATTTGTTGGACCCGAAAAAAAAGTTCGCTGTTTGCGCCCGATTTACAGTCGCACTTCGCTCACTCTCTAATGATATACTGACCACGTATGGTCCATCCCCCTTCGAAGATTATTACATTTTATTTAGTAAGAGTGAGGCGATGGGGTTTCGAGGCCCATAGGGTGGAGTGTACCAAACCCGACCACTATACGTTTCCCATGGAATATCCCATACACCCGAACCGACGACTTTGAACCTGCGCATAACCGTGTAGTGCCGCAGGTCTCTCCTTCCACGTCACCTACGCCCGATAGTACACGGTATCGTAAATGTAGAGAGCTCACCTTTCGTGTATGCCAATCAGTAGATAGTCTCATTTATGAATGAGTATGCAGTTAGAGACAGTGATGAGGAGCGTATCGGTTGAGCCACAACTTGGAGGAGTGAATTAAAAACCATGCATTTCTCTGCACGTTCTGAGCACATGTTCAGTGGTGTTTATTACCTCAGGTTTCCTACGAAAGAACCCTCTTGTTATGTTTTCTTTTTGGAAATGGTATGGAATGCAGCACTTTTTCCAGTAATCGGCTTATGTCAACAGGCAAAAAATTATGCACATATTGGCGAAGACTATTTGGTCTCGTGAAAACCCACTTCTACGCATCCAACCTAATTTTATGGGGGGGTCGCGGTACACTTAATGGGGAAAGACACCTGGTCTTTAAAACAGACTTTATTTAGGGAACTATTTCGATTGCATTATGTGTTGGAAAACGTCGAACAGTGATGTATTCTCAACAAACGGGGCGCTCACACACAACTTCGGCGGAAAATTGCCACCATTATTTGGGATCGGGGAACCAGAGTACTATGGTGCATCAACTCCTGGATTTGTTGCTGGGCTTTAGTAAGACGTCATTATTAACGTCATGGATTTAGAAAACGATATTGGGCCGAATGATTAAGTTTAATTCGCCCCGAAAATGGAGTCGTTCTTGATCTCTTTGAGATAGGCTACTCTATTGTAGCTTTATATGTTCTTGTATATTGCTTATTTCACTTGTTATCTTTCATTGTTATAAACCTAACAATATATAAGTCGGATGTTCCAGTTATCGTTAAATCTGCTATTATGTATTTATGTTTATTTTGTCATTGGATAACTAGATAACGAAATGAAAATAACTGAAAAATTCTTGGTTTATGGTGAATTAAGATCTTCTGTAGCAGAATTAATAACAATTCACATGATTTAAAATAATATACAGGGCGTTCCATATAAAGAAGTCGAAAAAGCCAGAATAAGCTTGTAGGCAGAATACGCGCTATGCGGGAAGGTGGTGCCAAGCCTCATTGTGGAAGCTAAATGAACTGAACCGATTGAAAAAAAATTGGGGTACACATATTCTTAGACAGAAAAGGGCACAAAAATTCCTTAAGAAATCACCGTGCATTTTTGCTTAAATCTTTCATCAGCTCGTTAAGTAGCTCCCCTTCTGTAATGTGAGATTGTCCGGAAGAATAATACCTGGTAATTTTTTGTTGGGGGGTTGTTATTTTTCAGAAAGCTTCCCTTTCTATTAAGAGCAGGTGGTCTTACATCGTCTAGATAGGCGATAGTGTGTAATTAACAAAATTCATTATTGGATTAAAGTAGTCTAATATGGAAGATCTTACATACACGTATAGTTCAGTTGGGGCATACCTACTGAAGAGTTTTTCTTTTTTTATTCTTTCCTCAGTCTCTTCGGTTTAACATCTAATTTTTGGCAAGCTAGTAAATCAGAGTTCAGACCATGACATCTACCAAAATTGCCTAATACGGGAAAAACTAATCCAAAAAATTAACTTTAACGATATACAGGGGCTGTTACATTTAAAAATACTAAACTTTGGGCCAATTTCTCCAGGCAACGCGATGGTCCAAATTTTTTGGGAACACGCCACTGGGTAAAAAATCTCACATAGATAGTTTAAAGCTTTTTTCTATCGTTTACATGGGTAATAAGATGACATCCCAAAAAAATGAAACTTTTTGTGTTTCAGCCCTGTACCTAAACAAAACAACAAACCGTAGCTAGAGCGATTTATGATGTGGTATTAAAAAGTTTCACAAAAAATGGGCACGCAGATGGTTCGCGAAAAACCTCAGTTATCCTTTAAAACAGGCTGAGATACACTGCAAGTCTCACAATTATAGGGGTACGGTATTCAACATAAACATCTGGATACAATGTTTAAAGTTCCAGGGGGCTTATCTCTTACTATATCTCCCAGATTTCTGCTCTGCTATTAATGTTACTTCGTAAGTGCACCCGCTCATTGCATGACGCGTCTACCTATGCGTTCTAAAGTATCTCAGTAAATCAAATAATTTGTTTATTAACAATTTATTGTCGAATTCAGGTAATCTTAATACAATCAACAATAGTCTATCGTTCGATAAGGTCGTCACGCCGTACTCGCATTTCGTGTGGCTACTGAACTGTCCGAAGTATTACGTAGTATACCTCGGACTCAGATCTTTGATCGCGTCTCGTTGCTCTGTCCTATGATGATCGTTTGAGATGTGTCGAGATATGGGTTGGCAGTTCAGTATCCTTTGTCCTTTACTCGACAGATAATTATGCCAGGGTAATTAGTACTATTAAATTATACTCCGACGATACGCGAAACAACCATGCGCAACAAAAGAATTTATTAAGAAAATTACGTACACGAAAAGCATAAACTTAACTGATATGAAGTAATACACACTCTAACATCGTATCACGAAGTCCGGAGTTCCGACGGACAACTGAATCCCATGCTTTCGTGGATGTCTTATCAAACTAATACAGTATGATGTAAAAGTGATAGGTATAGTTGTATCGCGGATTTCAGGTGCGTTCGATTTTTCCCGTTCTCTAGCATAGTCATCATCAGCAAGGTATAGAGTTGGAATAAGACCTCACGGTTGATCACATGTGGAGACATGATAGAATCCATGTAACACTCTCTAATATCTGCGTCCTGGATGTAAATCGCTACTCAATGAGGGTTGCACAATTTGTAATCGTTTTGGACAGCTGATTCAAATAACTAATTATTTCATGGAGAGCGACAATGTGTATAGCTAGTTCAGTCCAGATCGGAAAATTATCAACCAAGTCGGCGCAGTAGCCCGAAAACAGTCAATAGACTGCAAGATGGTGCTACAGTGTTTATGCGCTCATGAACACGTTCTTGTTATGCTTTTCAGTGGAGGTCACACATACGCCAGACAAAAATCCGACCTTTTTTTGAGTATACCCTGTATATCGAAGGTTGTCTCAGGCTAGACGTTATACAAGCGTCTCGCTCCGGATCTGCTGTATTATTTAGTATATAAGTCTCTTCTCTTTATGCTTGTCCTAAACTGGAATTCACCAAAAGATCAAAAATAAAAAAAAAAAATTGAAGAGCGCTTGAATGGATTGGAGCTCCTGAGGTGTGGTACGCTCAATTCCTTCAGAAAGTCTCTAAGTTTCGAGAAAACACTTTCCGAGAATTCCCATCGGGAACCGAATATCCAGGACCAAAACTGGCTTGATGTCTACTAGCGTGTTTCTCACATTGATGCATCATATTTTAAGCTGGTATTTTTAGTTGGGGTATGTGGCAACTTACGGGTTATTTGAGTTTTATTAGTAAGCGAGATCTTTGCATCTGTTCATTTCGTTTCACTTGGAGAGTGCGGCGACAGGGCTAACGATCTAATCTTACTAATGGACCTGCGTAAAAACGCGGCCTAATCTCAACTTTGGTACGACGGTGAATTAGTGGTCCTACTTGGCTGATTCAGATTGAACTGTACATATACTTCACATGAAACACACTTGCAGGCCATGATGTACTGAACCTCCCTCGCATTCTCTGTCGTACATCCATCATCATGACATCTCCGAACATCCAGTCGGGAAGAACTATGAAAAAGCTTAGACAATACTGGTGGTATGCCCTCTACGAATTGACTATTTTACACTACGTGACCCAATTAACTTAAATAGGTGATACAACTCTACGATTCATTCTGATAGTCAACATAATCGGTTCTGTAACCATCCGGCTCGCAGCTCGTTCGTAAGTATCGTACATACATGACTGCACTCCTCTAGTATATGCAGGATTGACCGCAATTAATACTCGTAGTTCGATAAACCAATTGCTTAGGGTCAGGCGTATAACTACGTGTTATCTCAAAATCGCATCGTACAGCTCACAGTACATGTTCACTTCTGAGCATCGATATATACAGCGCTCTTTCTCGCGTCCATAGTCAGTTGTATGAACATCGTCTGATAACCATACAGAGGACGCCCATACGCTCTCATGCCATTACACATCCGAGCTCATCGGTGCTCGGCCTGCGACGCCCAGAATTCAACTCTTCTAAGCTGCTACATAACTATCACGTTTATCAACGTACTAACATATAAACCCCGCCATACCACTATCGTGAATAACGCCTACAAGTATCTTATAGAGTCACGCAATTCTCCTAGGTAACGTACATGTCGCTCCTCACTTCCACTGTCTTCACAATGCAGGAGGCATGGCAAGACTCTCCCTCTTCTTACCGGCGAACTATCTCCGCGTTATGTTATCAATCGGCATCGTCTGATCGAAATACAAAATACAGATCAGATTCAGATTGTTCATAACGGGAAGTCGTGGTTAAAAATTGCCAGAAGCTTTAATAGATACTCCAGTTGAGATCGTGTCATAATCTAGATGCAACACGTGGAGCACTGCAGTGCGTCTCCAGCTGGCTAGCCGCCGATCGTATAGCACTTATGCAGTAACAGCGCGTGTAGCGGTAATAGCGAGTAGCTGATTATAATCTAGGCTTTTCCAAGTGACGACATCTGCTTGACATATTATTTTAAAGATATACAGACACTCACACCAATGCCTCGCAATTAGGCCGGGAAGTTACACTCTCTCACCACGACTCAGCACACAGATTCATCTCACAAGGTAGATTTAGTATACTACTCAGCGACGGCAAGGCTGGCTCTCAGTGCAAGTGTCATGTACCTGAAGTCCAGACTGGCCTAGTAGAGCGCGTATTGGACCTCCTGTCGCACCAGTCAACATGGACATAAAATATCTCTCACAGGCCTCCGTTTAACGCATAATATCAAGCTCTGAAAATCATATACACAAGTAGCTATAAGATTATAGGCCTTCTGCGTCACCACGTTCTCCATATACTCCTACACACATCATCCTCACACTTATGCGTACACTCAATCATGATACAAGCAGATCATCGCAGTCCTCTCTCTTCAGTTGACTAAGGCTACGCGAATGCATGATCTCCTTTCCCGATATCGGCGACTACAGAATAATGTAATGAATAACAATACCAGCGAAACAACTAGCTCACACTCTCGCTGACTCGCAGTAACTTATACGTTATGTGTACAGCTCACTTATCCTGCGGTTTTGTCTCCGCCTGTATACTTATGCTGGATGCACTGCTCGTCACTGTTGAGCACTCTTCCTAGCCATCTGAGACGGCTGCCTGATATTTCTGGCGCGGTATACTCTATCTCGCAGTCCTTCCGCGGCACCTGATGCGCTGATTCTCGTTTCAGAGAAGTCCTCCCCTGCCCAACTTCAAATAATTTTTAAAAAAAATTCCCGGGCTTTGTAAGGAATAATACAATTCAAAATTAGAGGAATAGATTTCAAGCTGTGTGGCTTCGTGAGAGTCCAGTAGAGTTTTAGAAGGAGGCGCAGCGACATCCAGCAGCTAACACTTATGAAGAGAAAGTGAAATTACCAGCAATCGACCTGTAATCTATGGTAGAACATAATCTCTTTCGGTGTGTATTAAATGTTCTATGGTGTGGCAGCGATGGAGCGCGAGAAAGAGAAGGCGGTAGAGCGAGCGAACATGATGTTACCTCTTACGTATCCGAGTGGCGCGCGTGCGTCCTGCCGGCATGCGCTGGGCGACGCCAGTCTTTAAATATAATAACAGAGTGATGACTCCTCTCTCAGTAAATGACCATTACCGCGCAGCGTCGCGCTCGTCACTTGTAGATAAGAACTTCGTAATATCATGAATAATGCAATGTTACAATTCTCGTGCATAAGTTCTCAGGATCACTAATATCATCATTTAGAACCATGTCCTGTTCATTAAATATGTTTATTGAAGTTCAGAGCCGATAGGAGCTTATCCTAACATATTAATAGTTTGACGATTAATTATGGCGCCACCTTTACACGCCTTCAGAAACGACCGTCTCTATTCTGAATAGAAATCTTCAGCCTTCTAATGTACTCATCTAATAGGTCGATGACTCTCTATCATATACTGTCTAATAGGTTACTGTTCGCTGTAACTACCTAGTCCACATCAAAATCTGCTTAAAGCAATGCTCGTGATGCCGGTTAATGTGCCAGGTTTTAAGAAATCTGTTCAATGAAATTATTTTGACATTCTCGATGCCGCTCTAGAAAATAATTCATTGCTCGCAATCGTGCGGAGGACACTCTAATACACTGTTCAACGTCGATCAGATCTAATACGTCCGTCCGCCGTGCATGAGTCAATTAAGGATCACTCTTCTACGCTTATGCCACTCTCGAGTGATCATAATCACATAGCTTATCAACGACGATAGATGTGTACAACACACATTCATTAAGTGCGATGATGTCTAACGGGAATCAGACATGTAACGTGATCATTCGTCTAGCTAAACGAACATAGCTTGTGTTTATCGAGCCTTCACAGTACGAACGCACCTCTCAAAAACGACACAATATAGGTTTGTCACCCGTCACCTTATATGCTAGGTGCTTATAAGGCTAAAGTGATCCAATTTTGTACCGGAAACGGAGGTACCATACACATCCCATGCGACCGAGCGCTAACCGTTCACTATACAACAGAGTCTACTTAACTTACGGCCGGCAGTAGTAGACAGATAATTTACTTGGTTTTTCCGGGGTTTTAATTACCGTAAGATCTTCTTGAGTCTGACTGGCCACGCACATCAACAACAGTTAAGAGCGGCTCGGTTCCCATTTAAATGTCATACACTCCACCCGCATCCTTCACATAGTAATCGACCAGCCCTTGCTTCTCAAAAACATACGTTTACTGAGCTGCCTTTCCAAACTCTAATCTTTTATGGGCTAGCTGGCGTATATAAAGCTGATGTTACTACGCCCCTGCATACCAGCGTATTCGCCGGTAATGCAGTTGCATGATGGCCCTCTCGATAAATGCCTAGTCTATATTTAATATCTTTCAAGGTGCACACAAACGCCATCCTGGTTACGGAATACCGGAGGCTGTTATCCTCGTGGCCGTCTGTTTCCCAAATTAAAGGATCTACGACGATTGAGTCATTATATAGTTCTTGGGCCACCAGAGCCATATATTCACGACATGAAATATGAAGAACTAGCACAGCCAACATCTTCGTACTACTGTATGGCGCATTCTTACCGGCCACACTTGCCTCGCACACACCAAGACATTGCGAAATGGAGCCCATCCAACTTTCGCTAGGCTCGCCCCCGCTCGGCAATCTATCCCAATCGCTCGCCCTGACCCTCTTTACATACTTACCGCCTGTCCCGGTCCCTAGAAACCTCACCACCTTCTCAAGGCTCTTTTCAACAGGTATAAACTGTTGCAACTGACATGATTGTTGTGTCTTGTACCAGCACCGAGCTTCATGGCCGTTTTCTATTTTAACTACCTGCGCGCTCTTGACAAACCTCCGCTAATTATGTTCACATGGAGAGATCTGAGCGGCTAACCACATCGTGATGACAGTACGATTCTATCTAGTAGCCGTACCGTCCGAATTTATTGGTCGATCCATAAAAGCTAAGTTCCGGCGATTCCTACAAACTGTGATCTGGAGTCGGCAAAATGCTCACTTCCCTCGCTATCCGGTAGGGACTCGTTCAGTGCAAAGAGCAGTCATTCTTTATCATCGTAAATACATGAATCACGTCGCGGTCATATAGAACATATCGCTCCTACCAAAGGCACTATAATCGCTCTCTCCCGTGGAACTCCTCAGTGGCGGCATAATAGAGCGAGACGCTGAGGTGAGCACTGCAAATGAGCCGTATCTCTATCCAGAACCCTACAAACGGTGCGATCTATGCACATCTGTCTCTCATATGCCGACTGATTGTATCGGTAACGGCCTATCCACTCATCGTTTGCTGCGCACTTAGCGTAGCAATCTATCTCCACCTAGTTTCTATGTCGGCCCCATACTCCAGATTTGTCTCGGTTCTGCTACCTCACCCTTGTTTACATACCGGCCACTTGCTCAATACTTGTGTGAGATCTCACACTACTCACATTCGCGTATGCGTTGGACGATCGGAGCGGTATCTAGTTCGTAGAGCTATAAAACAACCTTCATAGTCGCTGATGTCGAGTACTCTCTCGAGACTGTCCCTATCTAGCTAATAAGTCGATCGTACCCTAAGCGGATGACCTCTCCATAAACTTACTCTCGTGCACTGGATATTCCAATAGCGCTGACACAAACAAGTCGCAGCGGATCTCCTCTGCTATCCTTGTTCTGACAAACGAATAGTGGACCATTCTGTAGGCGCTGCACAAATACTTATGCACAGTACCTATAGGTTTCTAGAGAAAGACCACTAGAGCTCGTGTAAACAACAAAGAATTACGTTATCGCGACGCAAATGTAATCAAAAGATTTTAAGCCAACCCATGCCCGATTCGCATACATTTTTTCTCTATGTTTACCTTTCCTCGGCTTATAAGGAGCTCCTCTATAACAGGCCAAGTCAGTCGATGCCGCCTTAGAGGTGCGTTAGGCGCGTGCGATCAATTGATCCCTAGAAATAGCGTCGGCTGTAGACCTAGCCCGGCCATAGTTGTGTCTGTGGAGTGATAGCCATGCATCCAAACTCTATTTACACGTGGCGTGCTATAGCTCAGACGACAAGTATCCGGTCTGCTCCGTATCAGCCGTACAGTCACTTATTCCTTTAACGGGCTCCTATTGCGAGCTATGGTTTACTACTACTCATATGGTATTCACAGCGTGTTAATTATCGTTCAGCGAGGATTCTTACCGTACTTACCACATGCTATTCACTGGCCACAACCTATATACATCCTCTATTGTCTCTATCGAGAGACTGTGTCTACCACTAGCTACCATGCCTGACACAGGTCAAGTCGATACGCTCCTGAGTATCAATCTGTGACACTCTGCATTGTCCTTCATTACTCCTACCGACATATATTTTCACAACTTTAGCGTTCTTGAACGGCCAACTAGGTATTTTTCAATCCACTAGACTAGTTTAAATGTGATACCGACATTATTCTACTGAAGAGTCTTATACAAGCTCCTGTCTTGAACGCTGTTACACTCGTATCCGTTCCTCGATAATCAGCGCTATCTGCCCCGGTCGTGCCAAGTCAGTCACCAGTTCAATTAGATGTGCCATCTATACAGTTTCCGTCATAGCTCTATCTTATTATGTCCTCAATAGCTTCACATTCTGTTTCATGACAAACCTTCCGGAGACCGATCAGAGAGCTCCTAGCTCTGTGCAAAGGTTTCTTAATTTTTTTGCGGTCGGCACTGCGCCGTATTCCCTTCCTCGCCTACTACTCGGACGAGGTGCTCGTAATTATCATTTTTCGGATGACCCACCATGCGTATCTGTCCATTACCCCCTACGTTCTCACTCCGTGAGATTCATTCGTTGTGAACTTCCGCTTGGCTGCTAACGTAGCTAACTAAGATGTTTTCCATGCATGAAATATGAATATGCTCATGTTGTCGTCTTTACCTGGTCCGATTATAGTCTCTACCGCAGCTTAGTCCTCTTATAGCCCAATTGAATATGTCTTAGTGTTTCTCGAGAAGGTCTTCCTGAGATGCTTTGGCAAGTCCGGCTGAGTGATAGCCTCTTGCGAGGCGTAGACTGCATAGCAACTTGGTCTTTAAGTTGAGCGATCTAAGACGTCACCTTGTACATTTTACAACTTCGCCCCGAAGAATAGATGTTAGCGTCAATATTATCGCTTTCTGTTTACGATTTCGATTGCTAACTATAGAATGTGACGATTGTTATGCTGCCAACTAGTAAATATAGGTTATTCGCATTATCTGCTTGCACATGCCGAGTCCAATAGTCACAGCCTACAAACTGATTCCTAATGCTAGCTTATGTATATTTTTTTTCTCCAGGGTCTTTCTTCGTGACTTCGACTCTAATCTAGCAATAATCAGTGATATTAATAACAGTGGCACTCGAGGTAGACGAACCATAATCGACCCCTCACACATCACGCAGAATTAGTTTTGCTATACACAGACTTCTCTACGGCAGAAATGGCCTCCAATCTTCTTCCTCAGCATTTTGCCAGGCTGCTCTAAACTTATACACACTACGCCGCTCCAACTTCACGGGTGGGCATGGTAAACAAACATAAGACATGTATGCTTCGCTAGACCGATAACAGATAGAAAACATCAATGGCAATCTACGGCTATCTCTTGAACATCACCTTAGTGCGTATTGCCTGCGTACTACCCCCTCTGTTAACGTCTCTTGCTGCCAGCTGGCATACCACTTGATTACCTGGATTTGTTGCACCTCCGTAGCATAAGTCCGAATCATCCTTAAAGTCATTTAAAACATAATCTGTGTCTTGCACTTGACCCGCGCTCCTGATTAAGACCGTCCAACAACGGGTACACGTGGTGACAGGATCACACCGAACAGACTGTGGTAGTTCGATACTGCAATACTCATGTCACGCAGACAACAACGCAGGCGCCTTCTCCTGCCCGATAAGGGAAAACGAGATCTGACGTCAGCCGAAAATCTCGGAACTCTCAGTTCTTGACATCATACTCAGAATGCTCATACACTAAATGAGACCGAGTTCGCCAGGAGTCCTGAAGTTTACAATATCCATCTGTTATTGAAAACCAGCTATAGGTAATACACCACACCGTATTATATCACGACTTATATGGGGTCGTTTATATCGAAACATAAAAACAAAGAAACTTCTGAATTCCGTTATAGCGGTCGCTTAGACCTGGTGCCGAGTTCAAAAGGGCCATCCCGTCGGTGAGTCCTCGAAATAAGGTATGACAACACAAACAAATTCTCCATAAGAAGCTTGATGTGAATTAAGTCGGCGCATACATGACATAAAATATTGCGAAAGTTTAGTTCTATTGTTGATCATATTGCCACTAGTGGCTCATGCCAAGTGTTACTCGACTTTTACTAGTTGACGTCATAGCGAGAGACAGTGTCTTGACAAATAGAGTGCTATTTAAGTTTTTTGATTGGTTGTAGTGATCGGCCGGCCATCGTTGGCATCGGCATGTATTGTACAGGCCGTGGTGCCAATTATGTATGGAAATTATGGATAAGATGTTCTATAGAAACGTTGTTTAAAATATTTGCATGTCCCATAATCGGCTAGGAGTTTTTATTTCAGAAACACAATAAGGTGATACGAAAAAACAATTTAATTTTTATGTAATGGCAGTGCAACCCTTTCATTAATTACGAAATTTTTTTATCTCTTTTTCTCATGTTAAGATCAGTACCTTTCTCAAGGAAAAAGTTTTTTAAAAAAATATTGTATTATTAATTAGATCAACTAACATTTCCAGATATCCTTTCATCAAAATAAAACGTTTGTACCGTTTTCGTATTAAATCTTGAAGATAAAGCGAAACCGAATATTAGTCAGTCGTAAAATTGTTTTCATTCGCAAATTGGAATCTAGTCTCACATAGTGTATTATGCATCGGAACCTGTCCAAAGGCCAGTGACATAACCTGTCGACCAAATAAGTTGAAAAAAAAATTACATTTTGATTTCCTATGCCATCGGTCTGTAACTGGTCGCTGCTGAAAAGAGAACAAAAAATCATCCTACTCAAATGAGCCTATATGCAAAGTGTGCATGTTGCTATTAAAAAAATTCAAATTGGTTTTTCTTTTCATCTTTGTTCTTTCTGATAATTTAAACACAATGATAATGCGACCTTATTTATGCGGAAACTAAAAGTCGTTAATAATACTTTCATGATCAGGTTTGTTATCGACAGAGATCGACTATACAGGGTATTCTATAGTACCTGCCACCTTTGGAGGTCGGCGACGCGCGCGTCTAACTAGGGAGTGCTGGCCCGCCTGCTCATAGGGGTCCCATTTGATCTACCGGTTGTCTCCAGTACTTCCTCTTGACCTCTTGGTAATCAGGCACACTCTGGGGGTCCGGCTGAAGATCACGGCTCAATACACGCAGTTCGAATGCGCTGCCCTATGAACCAAGAACTTTATCCTTCCTGCTGAGAGGTCACTTTTCATCGTCCTTGATGGTTCATGGCGGAGCAACCCAGCACCGACGCGACGCTTTTCGGCCCGAGTGAGCGACTCGGTAAGGTCGAACGTAAGCGCGACAGGAAGCGACCTTGCTACTGGGAGGGCGGAGTGGTGGTAGAGATTACTAGCGACACAGTCAAAAGAGGCTGAATTAATCTGGCTTCGTACATAATGTTGAACATACGTGTGTGCACCTGCTTGTTTGCTCAATATGCATGTTCTTACATCCTAGCCCAACTCTACTGTATACTTACTTGCTCTAGACCAACGCTCGATTACTATTCACCTTGATTACGCTCGTATCACTGGATCGTGTATTGCAGCATCGCGGATTGCGTGGGTTTAAGATCAAAAATTCCTGATCGAAGTGTCAGCCACCACATCGGCACGCGCATTGAGATCCGCTACTCCGGCTAGTTCGCTCACCCGCACCCGCGGCTCAGTGTCCCCTGGTTTGGGTATGATTCAGCTACCCATCAACAGGCGTAGCGCGAAATGTCTGTCCAGAAGGGGTTGCATAATAGTTAGGTACTTCTGGGCAAGGCGCTTCTTATATTTAGTATTCGACCCCAAGTGCAGTGTCTACTAGATCACTCGAAAAGTGACCTACTCCGCTACCGCCTCACAACACAACACGCGAGTGCTTCCCGAAACGCTCCTTAACGCTGTGTAAATGCCGCGGCCTACTTTATAGTAGATTCGAACCCTGCTTTCTGCAAGCCCTGACAGTTATTACTTATATCTCTATACCGATAAGGGGGCACCCGGTGAGTCGATAATCGCAACCTATATTGTTCATCGTGCTGCCATATCGGGGTAATTGCAGTGGTGCCCCCACTATACTATATTGAGTATTCGCTACTGCGCTAACATTGGACGGGCTAGGCTCTGTCTCATATACGGCTCTTCGCGTCTCCTCTCAATCATGAATATATGCTACAAACTACGAGCACTGATTACCAAATTCTCGGTTATCTTCAATCGCAGTTCGTTCAGCGGGTAGGTTTGTCTCGGTAGAATACAACGAGCCACAGGGTGGACCGAAAAGACAGACCGGATAGACCAACATATCACGATTTCGTTTCGATTTGTGCGCGGTGAGCGCGATTCGCTCCCTGGTGCTTCATACACTCTGTATAGTTTTGTCAAAAATATAAAAAGACACAGAGGATGCCTTTTTTATTAGCATCCAATGACACAATACCTCCCTACGAACGACATGGCGCGAGTGCGTTCTGCAGACCTACAGCCATGCTCGCTCGATTTCTTTTTGCTCTCGTTTTATGCCTTCACAGATAATAGCGTGCGATAACACACAAGATTCTGTGGTTTCCAACTCCGGGTTCAGCTCGATTTTAGGCTCAGGAAATGCGTTGCGATGTACGGACCGACAATCACTCGAACTCGTCAGGAACAGGCATGACATCCGAATGGATATTTTTGTCATTTTAGAATTCAGTGGTGCTTTTGTGAAAAAACGTGTATTCTCTGGTAAACAATATAAGTAAACGGGCCATTTGGTTCATATACCCAAATGCCACATTGCCCGTTGTACTCACAACGCCGAATTCGACTACGCTTCCGTTCGTGTCCCGTCCTGTAAGCGACATTGAGTTGCTCTGTTAACTAAAAAAACAGTCACGAGTTCCTCGCACATTTGTCACCACGAAAGCCACATGACAAGAGCAATATTTAACAATCACTCAACAATCTAGCCTTAGGCGAAGGCTCAGAAGAGGAAATCCAAGAGCCAAAGGAAGAGAGTCTATACTACTCGTGCGTAACTAGCCTTAACTCTAGTTTGTCAAGATTGTACAGCATATGAACGAAATGACTAAAATTGAATTTACTCTTCTGCATCAAGAGATCTGCACACCGTCATATTCCTCCCTAATTAGAAATCACTGATTGCATGGGTAAGATTGGCCGCTCAAGCAAGGTACAAGTTAAGCAAAAAGCTGACTTGCTTGCGTGCTGTGGCATTTCCATTTACCACACCTCCAACCATACCTTAAGGGCAGGATAATCACTATTCCTGGAATTACTATCAGTGACAGGACCACAAGAACCCCCGAAATAGTATCGCCACATAATAGGTTACACTTCCCCTACAGGGAAATAGCTGGAGGAGAGTAAGAAACGAAACTTGACATGCGCAAAGAAAGCACCGACGGTGGATGTTTCGACTTTTAATTGCCCGGAGACGATTCTAAAGCGCAGGTTGCCCTACGTAAAAAGGTATCACCAATTTGCATGTTTTAATATCGCCAATAGACTACTTTCGAAGGTCCAAGAATAACTTCGGTCTGATGAAGTGGACGGAACAAGTCCTGACCTGCGCTAAAGTAGAGTAGATATTCAAAAGCCGCAATAATTAGATACTAATCTTCAGACTTCAGATCCGCAACGGACCTTATTTTTCAACTTTGAGATTGAGACCAAACGTCCAACATGTAAGGCACCACTTCGAACCGCACCCTAATTTAATCAGCGTATTTCTGTATTAATTTCCCATTTGACATCACTCTGACGTGCTATTAGTCTTTAGCTCTTCCCAGGGTCTTGCGTTGGTGACTATATGTTGTAAACTTTTTAATTGGAAAACCGCTTTTCTAGGTTTAACATTTTTATCTTTAAGAGAATTGTGACATTTTATTATCTGCGTGAAGGACTCTTTGTTCTACATAACAGTGATCTACTGCGCCTGTGGAGGTCCGATTGACTCTATAATCTCTCAGATTCACTTAAATGTGCCAAAGTTTGTTAGACATTTCCCCTTTTTAAGAGTTATAATAAGGATAAATATCAAGCGTTCGGAATGTTCCGTACTGCGTGGAAAAGTTTCGCGTGTAGTTGAATATCCATGCATTAAATCGGGAGTGCTTTAATGGCTTTATTACCGTTTCCGCGCCTAAAATTAAAACAACTCGGTTCTTCAATTGCTAATATTCTCAAGCAGACGGGACAGCTTTCTATCAGACATTAAAAAATCATAATTATTATGATACCTCACAACACCCTTTTCGAAATCCTCTTCACTCCTGTTCAGGTACTTTTACAAGCAAATTATTTCACACATCTCTTATCGCACATCTTTCAATCTAAACTTTCCGCTCACGAAATAAAAACATCAATTTGCACATTAAGGTTGTTTCGGTTTCAGGTATGTACACCACACCAACAGATTGCTTAGTGATTTTTATCAGAATGTGACCAAGGTGCACGTGTAGATACGACGTAGTATTGTCGATATTATCGTGTCACACTAGTGCATGAATTTACATGGTACACAACTGTCATATTTTTCTTTTTGTGGGTACTGTCGGCCACCTCTGACAGGCACACGTATTATCGTGATGGTGATACCGACATTACGCCTACTCTGAATGAGATCTATCGAATCAATGTCTTCAATCGTGTGAGTTCAGCATCGTGGCGAAAGTGATTTACATCCGCACTCAACTTTCTTGCAACCAAATCGTCCGTGACCTTTGCCTGTACTAATTTCTATGAACGAAAACCCGACTGACAGCCTACTCCTGGACGAATTATAAAGCCTCAAGCGATGCGTCGTCAGTGTATGCACTCTGACACGCAGATTCACGGAAAGGTATATACTTTAATTTCAACCTCCGTTCTTTGAGTTTTCACGAAAATATTACCAGATTCAGTCCCGCTGCAATTGATCCCGTAATGGCTGTTTTTTGAGAGCAAACGTTCGTGTATCTTGCTTCAGATTTTTATACACGCATATGAATTGGATGCGGAAAGGTGCTTGACGACGGACGAATGCTGACCTGTTTTAATTTTGCAGGACAAAGCTCGTTTGGTATGGCTCTTGGGGTACGCTTGCTTACTTGACTTTCTTCCACACAGTGGCAAGCAAACGAAAGTCTTTCCGGGCAATTACATTTAGGCGCAGGGCGTGGTTCGTCGCTGTGTTTATAACACATTAATTATATTGTTTGCAACAGCGCTGTCATTTTACACGAGATTTAATCTTTGGTAGTTTAAAGTGTAATGGGAAATATTATGAAAGAATTCTAATACTTTAATTTGCTTATTGTTTTGAGAAATAGGTCTGTCGCATGCCCCCCATCGCATATAGTACCTCTTCACAGAACAGCCACAGGCCACTGCATGTTACCGTGGGGCTGACGTAGCAAAACTTGCAATAATAAGGCCGGTAAGTACGTTTATAATTTAATGTACTAGAGACAGTGACCTGCCAAATATCCTGCAAAAATCTGAAACATTCCGGCGCTGCCCAAGCAGATCTATACCTCCTCAATCGTCTGTTTTAGTTCTGCACCCTTCGTAATGGACTTATTAGGGATGCGATTTCACAGGTCCAAGGCCAGTGTTTCGCAATTCGGTATCGTATCTCTGGAGGAAAAATGATGTTATATGTTCGCCCTAAGAAAAAACGGTAAACGCTTCATTGGGGAAATAAACGTCAACGAATACGTTAGTGGCGATCAAAACACGTTACTCGTATTCTATTCCGCGGCGAACTTAAAAGATCCATTATGAATTCGTGTTCGTGGCTCGACAATATTTAATAACATTCGCTCAGAGCCGTACGCTTTGCCTCCTGCGTGCTAACTTTATACATAGCACAATTTAATAAGCAGGTTGAAAAAAATCTGTAACCAAGTCCGCCTCATTAGTGTGCACCTCATGACTAAAATATCGCTATTCCACTCTATGCTCCTGATTATAACCTGACAATATATTACTGAAGATGTGAGCCTCTCACTGAACCGCAACAAATCTTGCACAGATGAAATCTCTTGAGCACCAATTCTTGCAGCTTTTTCTCGGACCTTTAGGACTCCCAATCTATCCAATTTGAATACTCGTATAGCTTGTTAGTCTAATGCGCTCGAATCTTATGAAGTCGTTAATTGAGGAACACTCTGATCGCTTGAACCTTGAATTTTGAAGCACATTCAGTCCTATTGACACTCCCATAGGCAGTGCAATGTTGTAACTGGTAAAACACTTGAATCTGTTCTTCGTGCACTTCGCTCCGTGCCTACCAGTGCGTCGAATATAATATCTTAATACCTAAGTTAATGAAACAGCGGTGAAGGCGACATCCCTGGAACCCTCAATTGCTTTTGAAAATCTGGCATACGCTTATTGTCACGAGGCTAGCATCTCGCCAAAACTTGATATGCAGGTGAATATTGCTGACTACTTTCTTCGCCTGATGAATGGAATTTACACCCTTTATCTAACTCGGGTTAGAAAAAATGGGACTTGCGGTGAGTGCAGAGCTCAAATTTTATAACGAGAGAGAATCCAGCTGGCCGTGCGCAACAGAATGTCCAGCTAATATCGTGATCGTCTTTAGTCGTCCGCATTTTTCCTATTACTGCCTCCAAAACTTATTATTACAGTAACTTTTAGATCTTTGGCCAAAATCTGTCTTAGAGCACGTTTTTTACATATTAATAAGAATTCCTGGATCACTCCAATAACACAAGTTTTCTGTAATTACAGCCGAGGTGTCTCTTGGGTTTTTCTATACGACCCGTAGATTAAAATTTTTTTTCTATGATTTTCTGAGTCTTTTTAAGAACTGAGCTGTAAAAATCTTCCTACCATTGTTTATTACTCGCATAACTTTATTATTAATATATGTATGTATGTCAATATATGCTTTCTATATACATTAACAATTATTTTTACCTGCAGGACATTCGTAGGGTTTCCCAGCGCGAATCACGAAAAGAACTAGGCAGGATCGTTTACCAATGACAATTTCTTGATTTAATCCGGCTATTTATTTCTGTTCCGTTTCTTATTCATTATTACGTTACGCGGAAGTCCCACGTACGCGATCTGGGATGTAAATCGTATTATCAGTTGTTTTGTGTGCGCTCGAATTAGATTTTGTTTTTTTTTTGAATTCCTGCACCAGAGACAACCTGATTAAACAATGACCTTTTACAAAGAAAACCTTTGATATAACCGGTATACTCTATTTTCAATCTTAATCCTCACGTCATATTGCTATAGCACCGTATCAAGCCTCGCTCGGTACACTAAGATATGAGATAATTAAAAACAATTCTTATCAAGTAATCTAAAACTTCCAATTTCCATGGCGCCCTATATTAACTTTATGAACGTTTGGTAAAGAATTCAGCTCAAAAGTAAGCCATCTTCGATTTTTTTTGCTAGATCAATTATTAATATTATAGCTAGTTATCAGCTCACTTACGTCTCTTTATATAAACTTTTTTCGGGGCTATATCTCTGTGAGCATGCGGCCGATAGACTATCTCCGGAATGATTCTGGACTTTTCTGCTGATATAAGACATTCAAGGAAATGACTAACTGTGTAGTTTACCGGTGACCAGACCTGTTCGACACTTATCTGATAACTACGACAAAACGATATTGCTTTAATATATTAAAGCATCTAAAACTGCAAAAGATCTGTCGCTACATTAAACCACATTCTTCTATCTTGAATTAATAAGAGTTCACCCATGCTCAATCCCACGCATCTGGGACAACACTGTCACTCGGTATACAGTCGAATTTCCCCCTCGGCCTGTTCTGAAGGCTCCACTGCTTTTCCTCAATCAATTTTACATGTTCTCTTTTCAATCTTCCATTCAGTACTTATGTCGTGTAGACTCTCTACACGACGAAATCACGAGTTACCATTTGTCCTATCTCGTCGTCTCAGCCTGCTCGGCTTCTCTTCTTTCAGTCTTTAAGCTTTGGCTGCTCTATCTCTTTCTCCTCAACTTCCTCTCTTTCTACCATTCTCATCACTCGTTTTCTCGTTCCCCATGAGCTTTCTCCCTTTCGAGATTCAGTAACGTGATAACATTCCCATTTTTTGTAATTGTGATTGCCTGCCAGTGTGTATATATTTTTCCTTTTTTCCTATTGTTGTGTTATCTTCAAAAATCCTCTCGGTTTTTATTTCCGCTGATTTACTCTTCATATTCTTTCTGTTTCTCCGCATCTTTTTTCGTAATCATTTTCTTGTTTACTTTTTTCTATTTCTCTCACCACTTTCCTCCTTTATATCTCGCCTGATATACCTTTTTTCCATAATATTTCTCTAATCTAATTTCTCTCTTCTGTACAGCTCTGCTCGCCCCCCCAATTACTTCTTTCTTTACTCTCGCTCTGCAGTTATTGTTCCCTCGTCGAGTTATTCTCTCCTTTTATATGCTTTCTGGCTTTTCCTAGTTTGTCGCGCACTCAGCTTTCGCTCTGAGTTCTCCCTCATATACAGCCCACCATGGTCTCCTTGTGCCACCACTGTATCCCTCCATTATGGTCTTTTGCTGTGTTATTATTTTCGTGATTTCTTGCTGCTTGCCGCCTTATCCTTTCGTTCCCTACCCTTTAAATTCATCTATTTCCATCCCAGTAACTTTTTTCTTTAATTTTACTTAGTAATGCGTTTCATGTCAGTCCAATATAGACGACCTTCTCCCTGCTTCTTTCTCCCGTTTCTATCTCTCCTTCATCTCTTTTGC
>NW_022170663.1:17741471-17751003 GCF_008802855.1 Photinus pyralis | reverse complement strand
TCGGGGGTTCCACAGGGCTCCATACTCGGCCCTTTATTTTACACTATGTACACTGCTAACTTACCAAATTGCATAAATACATGCAAACATCACCTATATGCAGATGATACACAATTATATCTCTCATTTCCACCTTCTGACGTAGATCTTGCTTTAAATAAACTTACCAGAGATTTAAATAACTTATTTGAGACATCCACAAAATACTCCCTGATTATTAATCCGTCAAAATCTGTAGCGCTGGGGTTCGGAAAGGCTCACCACCGAAACAATGTTCAGCAGCAGATTTATCTAAATGTTGGCAATCACGTCATTCCAATAAAAACGGAACACAAGAACTTAGGACTAATCATGGATAGCGATCTTCGTTTTAAAAGTCATATAAATCTATGCATTCAGCGCGCTTTCAGCAGTCTAAAATCTTTGTGTATCCACAGATACAACTTTAACTTTGATACCAAAGTAAAATTAATGAATGTGCTAGTTCTATCTCATTTTAATTATGCAGATTGTGTGTATGGACCTTGCTTGGATGGAACCAGCAGGAAAAGACTACAACGAGTGCAAAATTCTTGTCTACGGTTCATTTTCGGCTTGAGAAAATTTGATCATGTCTCCCATAAGATGTCTGAAATAAAGTGGTTGAATATGGAAAATCGCCGTTCCCTTCACTTTTTGTATATGTGTCATCAAATCGTTTTAACTCATAAACCACAGTATCTTTATAATAAAATTACTTTCCGTACAGACGTACACCATCTCAATTTACGTAACAAAGGACTTATGACTATTCCAGCTCATAGGTATCATCTTTTCGAAGGGTGTTTTTCTTATCAAATTGCAAAACAATACAACTCGTTGCCAGCTTTTATCAAAAATCTTTCCTTGAAGCCTTTTAAAACACAAACGCGACTTTTACTTTATAGAAGTCAAATCCAATGTTAACCAGTTCTTTTAACACTTTAAGTTTTTTTTAATTGTGTTTCTACATTATTATTAGTTTCATTTTCACATTTTTTTAACGAACGCAGGTATACCGTTTTATTTAAAAGAAACATCACTCATTTCGCCATAAAAAAATGAAGTGTATATTGGGGTAAAGTGGAAGAGCAGACCAATTAGTCTGAACTTCACCCTTTCACTATTATATATTTGATATATCGTTACGCCTTATTTTTCATTTTTGTGTTGTTACTTTTGTATATAATATGTGAATAAAGGTCATTATTATTATTATTATTATTAAAAGTTTACGAACACCATAAAGGGAACAAAACCTTTTCCAATATGTCCCTATTTATTCGGTAGATCCTGGCCACTTCAAACGACACCACCCGTAGGCCTGCAAGGAATAGACTTAATGTTGATCGAAACGTTTTCTTATGCAGGATGAAAATTAATCCGTACCTTCTGTGATGTTCCCAATGGATAATCAGGCTCCTTTTCCCCAATACCACCATATAAAGATTCAGATGATGACGACCCCAAAGACATAGAGATAGCACGCATTCCCACGGGGACCTCACTGGAACAGCTGAAATATCCTCCAAATATAGCATCGACACAACCAAAGACACTAGAAAGTTTCTCGCCTTTTTGTAGAAGCGGATGGCACAAATTAACTTCTCTAACTCGTTTTACTGCAATCTCGGGTACCAAAAAAACTACCGCGTGGTTCCAAAAATCCACAAATCGACGGAGTTAAATGGCTGGATTAAAAAAATACTGTGGAAAAAAAATCGTAGCTTTAAAAAAACACAGAAAATGGTTTTATTAATAATTGCTGTATGACCAATTTGAACCGAGTTGTGGCTTGTTAAAGGTTAGCTCTTGTTCGTCAAACGCTAAATTAGAGAGTTTCATAGTCAAATATTGGCAAAACTATGCATTTTTCGAGAAAGGAATATTTTTTAAAGTATTTAAAAAAACCTTCCTTCTTTTTTAAAAACAAACTTCAATATAAAAGGTAAGTGAGTTACGATGAAAATAAGGTAGATCCGTACTTTTTCCAGCAAAAAAATCAGCGCAAGCAACCCTCTAATTGCCACCCTAAGTAAAATGAGCCCTTCCCCTTTTCCAGTTTTCTTTAATTACGTATTATTAATACCTTCTAAGTGTAGCCATGTTTAGAAAACTTAATTTTGAAATAATTGAAGTGAAACTACAAACAACACAACAAAGCAACTAGAGATACGTAAAAAATGCTACAGCATCCAATTGTAGCTTTTTTAATTCCAAACATTTTCCTCACCGGCAATTTTCTGTACGACAAAAATTAAGTGAGATATAGACGTTTAAACGTGCAATCATAGGCGAGCACTACCTTGTTTTAGCCCTTTAAGCTCACTCTAATTTTAAAATAATGGTTTTAAATGGAATTGATGTAAATTTTTTAATGCACTTTATGTCATAAAAAATAGAAGAGTTATAAACTGAACTGAACAACCATCGTCAATAGATAATAAAATATTAACTTTTTGAGGGTAAATATATTTTTTATTAAACCACAATATGGGTTTTGGCAAAAAGGAGTAGTTTTCACCCCTAAAAAAATGAAGAGCGCCTATCGGAATAATATAGATTTTGAAGTGGAGGGTAAGTTGAACTTAATCCCAAATTTTCATGCAAATCGATGCATTTTGAAAAAATTGCCAGGCTTTATACTATTTTAAGTTTCGTTTCCTGGGCTACTTGGGGCAGTTGATATTACTCAAGTGTTGCTCAAAATAAACAATAACAATACCATCACTTATATTATAAAATGGAATTATGCAATCCATTTCAGCTAACATTGCATTGTGCAATTTAACAAAACTTTTCAGCTAGTAATGTAATTTTTGCATATAATGACACTATCCTATGTTGTTTAATCAATTTAGATTCACTTTTTGGGTGAATAGTGGTGCTTATTACACTCACTCGTTTATGGATTTACTAATCTCCTTCTCTGTAATCTTTAAGAGTTGAGTTAATCTTGCAGAAGATTTAAATTGAGCGAGCAATGTCATTCTAATGTCACTAAAAAAATTGCAATTAATACTCAAGGCTTTGTTTGCTGCGTTGTGGGCCGAATATGCTTAGTTAGTCTGTAACAGTTAATAAAAACACAATTTGCACACAAAGGGCGAAATTAAACTCACGAACTATTTCCCTAATTGCTTGGTTAGCGTTAGGCAATAGGACAGTTGATTCCATAACATGCCGTTCGAAATAATCGATCATGTTGTTTTCTACGGATCGATGGCTTTCAGCTTGGGTATCGGGGTGTACTTCGGTTTTTGGAAGAAATCCCACACCTCCGATGGTTACCTCTTGGCCAATCGACAGATGAAGGTTATACCCATAACGATCTCAATGGTTGCGAGGTAACTCTAAATTATGCCGGGGGTCATAATTCTACTTCTGTTCAAGCTCAATTTCAGGGATAACGTTGCTTGGATACAGTGGCGAGGTTTACGTGTATGGAGCCAACATTGTATGGATGTGTCTCAGCTGTGTGGTGGCGAGCGTTATTGGGGGATGCATGTTCGTACCAGTTCTGACCAAATTAAAGTCTCCAAACGTTTTTAAATATTTCGAGTTAAGGTTTGATAGAAGAACTAAGATACTGGCGTCCTGTGCGTACACATTGTACGTTTTGTTCTTTAGTTCAGTTGTGGCATACGCACCGGCAATTGCATTTTCCCAAGGTGTTTCTTTGCCAAACAGTATTGGAATTAACATTATTATATTTCAGTAACTGCTGTGCACCCACAAATTGTGGCGTCCCTTGTTTGCGTTGTTTGTGTGTTCTACACGAGCGTTGGGGGATTTAGAGCAGTGGTGTGGACTGATGTGTTTCAGTTTTTTGGAATAATCGCGGGTGTTATCGTCGTAGCCGTGCTGGGAATAGCCTCCGTAGGCGGTGTGGGAGCTGTCATAGAAAAAGCATCAAACGGACATAGACTGAATTTTAAGTATTAATAACCTAGTCTATATCTAACCTCCGCTTTAAGTTTTAGCATAGATCCTACCCAAAGGGACGGATTTTGGCAAATGTTGCTTGGTAGTACGACGACATGGATTTTCATTCTATCTTTGCAACCTGGGACTGTACAAAAATATTTATCACTGTCGACATCTAAGAATGTGACAAGGTGAACATTGAAACAAATCACATTTTCTAATCGTATTATATAGAGTAATGGTTCTCCAATGCTTTGGGATCGCAACGATATCCTTCGTGAGTATTTTTATGGGACTCATTGTGTATGCAAAGTACGACGGCTGTGATCCTCTCACGACCGGTGAAGTTGCCCGCTCTGATCAAATTCTACCCTATTTCCTAGTAGATGTTGTTCGAGATATTCCTGGGTTGTCTGGTATTTTTATTGCGGGACTCTTTAGTGCCTCACTTAGGTAAAATACAAACAACTAAAAACATTTCTTTAGTAGTGTCATAGTACACTTTCTGCATCACTCAATACATTAGGAGCGACTGTATATGGAGACCTGATGTCCTTGCATGTCTTTCGAGGTATAATGAAGGACAAGGAAAGTTTGATTTTAAAATTGATAGTCGTGGGATCCGGTGGAATCTGTACGGCTTTGACCTGCGTTGTTCAGCATATGGGAGGCATTATACCGTTTGCAATGGTCATCGTGGGGCTGCTAAATGGCATATTTTGTGGATTATTTTCTCTAGGGATGATCTTCCCTAGAGCGAACTCAAAGGCAGGTACTGGGCAAAAAGCTGTAGATTTAAAAAGCTCTTATAGGGCGCTTTTTGTGGTGTCATTTCAACTTTTTTGGGAGTTGGTATAATAATCGCTGTAAACCAATGGTATACTTTACAAGGAGCAAGCAACTACTTTGCAAAACCAATGTCAGTAGCAAATTGCTCCGTATCTGTTAACGTCACCCTGTCCAGGTAAGGTCATCTGTGCTTCCTTGTATTTAAATCAATAAATTACAGAACACAGGCAGAATACGAGCCATTTGTACTTTTTCGGATCTCTTTGTGGTACAACCCGGTTATGGGTTTTTTAATGGTAATCGTGGTTGGCATGTTAGTCAGTTATTGTACTAAACCAGACGTCTATGATCCAAATCTTCTTAGTCCCATATACCGAAAGACTTGCACCAATCCAAAGCTTTCGCAAAAATACTCCGCCGGGATGAATAGCAATCATATAGGGACTTATAATTTTGAACGTAATTGTTAAAATATTAACATCCTGTAAAATTGAGTATATTAAAAGAAACTTTATCTGACACTTTGGACCTTTCCTCTCGGATTTTTAAGAAAAGAACAAGAATATCAATGCAACAATTAAAAGGGGACCTTAATCATAAATAGTGCTCGAAATAGTGTTAGCTAGAAAAAAAAAACGATTCTAGAGCGACGAAAATGGACGAACTTTTTAAAGGACCATATCGCATAGTAGAAGAAAAAGTGCTTAGTGTAAATAATAAAATGACAAAAGTGCATAAAAATAGAGTGAAACCATACTTTACTGAAAAACAGGAAAAGGAAATGTAAAACGATAGCTTAAGTACTTATGGTTTAAGTTTAATTATGAAATGCTAGAATTATATAACGCTTATTATGTACATATAATGCTAGGTAAATGTTATTAGACTAAGAAATTTATTTTAGGACATTATTTAAATTTCAACTATAATGTAGATCTAGGTTGTTAACATTTTAAATTCAAAAGAGAAAAAAATTTCTGTCCGAGACAAAAATTTTTTTTCCCGCCCAGGGGAGATGTGGTAAATAGACAATAATGTTCATAGGTTAACAAACCTCTAACTTGCATTTATACTTATACTTACACAATCAAACGGAAATGTATTTTTCTGTAATTGTTAA
Source organism: Photinus pyralis (assembly GCF_008802855.1). Lineage (NCBI taxonomy): Eukaryota > Metazoa > Arthropoda > Insecta > Coleoptera > Lampyridae > Photinus > Photinus pyralis. Next base: position 17,745,149 of record NW_022170663.1, on the reverse strand, counting down.
CAAGTAAGTATTGATGAGTATGAATTAGATTGTTGGAAGGTAACGACCAAGACTAAGCTGCGTAAGCGGCGTTTATTCAACTTTAATTAAATAAATAGATATAGTTTAGTGTTTAGGAGATGTGACTTTTATTGTTGGGTATCTCCCAACATCACAACCTGGAAACAAACTATCAAAGGAAAGAGCAATTTTTACTTTCGATTTACATAACGTAACGGATCATTTTCAGCAATATTGTCGTTGTAAAATTCATTATAGCATCCGTAGACCAAACTATAAGAAGAATTTTTCATACAGTAATTATATTAAATTGGTATGATGAACCCCTTAGTTGCAAAAAACGTAATGCATCGCATACCGTGAAACTGAACTAAATGATTAAAAAATTCCAGTGCTAAGTATAGGAAGTTTATTGGAAACATTTCATATCAATTGCATATTCCGTAAAAAGCAACCAGGAAAAGCACTTGGAGGAGGGAACGTTACGTGCAACTCTGGTGAGATAACATTAACAAGCAGGTATTAGTAACTAGATCCATTACTAGGTTCAAAATTCACATAAAGTTGTTTCCTGTTTTACTTTTAACTACCCGAAAGCAGAAGGATTTGGAAAAACTAAATTGCTAATAAGTTAATTTAATTCCAGTACAGCTAAAAAAACAAGGCAAGTGTTACACTTCGCATTCATACAACTTGTACGTGTCTAGCGCGTGTTCTACAAATTGTTTTGTCAACTACACAGGGCAAATTTTATAACACGTACGCGTTTATTAGGGTCTGTCCTCTCCAAGCCTTCAAAATACTTTCCAACCCCAAATTCACACAATTAAGGGCTTTTATAAACTAAACAAGTAGCTTACGTCGCTAGTGTACATACGTTTTCAATAATTACAAACTAAATCCGCCGAAGAGGATGAGGGGATATTTTCCCGAAAGTTTGTTAGGTTTAGAACAGGAGTACACATGTAAATGCAAATTATACGCGTGCTTATTGCGGATGATTACATTTGAATACAGTTTCGGATGTATACGCGCTCGTACAATAAAACATTCTTTGTTTAAAACGGATTAAGATATATTGTTCGGCGGAAGCTGTTGAAGTGTTTAATCTGGTAAATTTACAGACGATTAACCTGCAATGATGTCTCCTAATTCTAAACTGATTTGTTCTTAGGATCTGGTTTAATCTTAGAGCGCAGCAGTGCATCTTGTTTGAATTTATCACGGTACAATTTTATCCCACGGAAATAATTGATTTCCAAGGATATTGTTGAATGTTTGGATCTGCTACTGGAAGTAACTAATAAGGATATTGTTTAATATTTGGAACCGAATGATTTTGTTTGGCGCATGATCCCTGTGGACTGCATTTATTATCATATGCTTAAAACGGAGAGCCTGGTACCTAATTTTGTGATCTTCTGTTACCCATTCATAGTTTCCATATCAAATGTGAAATTTGCGACGAAAGAGTTTAGTCAATTTTGTGCAGCCCTTCAGTGGTCTATTTGCTTGTTGCAGTTACCCCTACGCCATTTGCTGCAAGACATTGATGGCCACGCAAGAGGGTCTTAATTGTCCGACAATTCATCTAAATTAATAACGTGCTACTTATTGTGGTAATTATTCTGCACGAGCTGAAGTCCCTAATGAAATTCACCCACACAAATAATAGCACCCCTCCTCTACTTTATTTACTTTTTTACAAACACTAACATATGAAATTTATGGTTCATTGTACAAAAGCCGCCTTTAGATACATTGTCATTGTAATGGAGTATAATTGTAATTTACTGCTAGAGTGTGGAGTAAATTATTCGCGTTTCAGAAACTATCGCCGCATTTTTTCCCCAGCACTATGAGACTAAATCGTGTTTATTCGAAGGCTACATCGAAATAAGCCAGTGGATGCCATCGTGTTCACGTATGCGGAGCCGTCGTGGAAAATAGGTTAATTAGACAAATAAACGGCGTTCCAACAACTTTACGGGTTCTACAATGTGAAATTTACCACTTTTATAGAAAATGTAGATGGGCCTGGATTTCACGTTTAATGTCTGGCATGTTCCCCACCTTTTCCTAAACAACCTGGAAGAAAAATGATTTATGCTTGCAGTGTAACGGTGAAGTGCCTCTTGATATATTCTATTTCAGAAGATGAGCTAGTGATAATTATATTCTAAAAGTTGTAATTCTCCACATTGTTGCTGTTTAGCCCGGCGGTGTATTTTTGTGGTTATTTTCGATTGGTCCATATCTTACGGTATATGGGACTAAGAAGATTTGGATCATAGACGTCTGCTTTGGTACAACAACTGACTAACATGCCAACCAAGACTACCATTACAAAACCCATAAACGGGTTGTACCAAAAAGATATCCGAAAGAGTATAAATGGCTCCTACTCTACCTGTGTTCTGTAATTTATTGATTTAAATGTAAGTAGTTCACTCAATTTTACTATATGGTTACAAAAGGTCCGGTAGAAGATTTTATTTTTTCGACTTAAGTATTTAAATGGTAAAGACAGAGAAAAATCCAAGTTTTCCAACACGACTAACGTCGGGAGAAATTTCTGTGGACAAACATCTGCAAAAATTGCAGACTTTTTTCGGTTTTTCTAAAATAAGTCGCCAACGTTAATACTTGGGTAGTGTAGAAGAGTACCTTAAATTTGACATTTTATTTGGCCCCGTAACATGTATTAATAGTTTAGGAGATATACTAATTTAAAGTTTCGTGTTTTTAGTAATTTTTGAAAATACACTATCTTTTCCGTCCTTGAAATTTACACACATAGATAAGGTATACATATAGAAATAAATACCTAAATTTATTTATTTAATCCTTAAGTTGTTGCTTGAGTCTATTTTTTCAAAAATTCAGTAAAAACTCGAAACTTCAACTTGATGTATCTCCTAAAAACAATACACGAAATGTAATTTGTGATGCTTTACATTTGTCAACCTTATCCATAGTTTCCGTAGGTCTAATAACATTTCTCCCACTGCTGCTGCGATACGAAGTACCGACCCTCGTCCGTTTATTCAGGTTCAAATTCATGGTCAACCGTTCACTGCCTTGATCGACACCGGCTCCGCAAGTCCGGCGAAACATAAATAAGCCAAAAGTTTTCCGAACCAACCTGTTAATATTCATAGTTCGTATACAGCCCCGATCGATATCCTGAAAACCGAAATTAAGCACTTACATGGTTCTGGTCTCGGTTATGAAATGCTCCTAGGCATAGATTTTCTTTCCCGAACTGGCCTGCATTTTAACATGGAAGCCGACAATTTATTCCGTCTTGTTCCTGGAGTTACTTCCTGCTCGGGCGCCATTTGTAACGTCCGCTACGTTGACCCCTGGTATTGTTGATAATTTGGGCACGTCGAGCGGGTCTCGGGTAACAGCCAGTGGTAGACTCGGGTTGCTTAGACACAGTACAGCTGATACGGGGCGAAGAAAAATAGATTTGCTTGAAATTGAAATTTGTCCTCCATCAATTTGTGTGCCTGTGTAATTTGAATTACGTTTTGCAATATCACAAAAGAAATTGTTAAATAATAACATACACATACATAGAGATACACTGACACAAAAACTATCAATATACACAAACCGTCTAAAACGCTATAGGGAAACTGCAGATAGAAAGCGCCATAACACACAATTTAA
>NW_022170663.1:17702279-17741371 GCF_008802855.1 Photinus pyralis | reverse complement strand
AGCGACTGATGGTGGATTCGATTGAGAACGTATCTTTGTCTGTAATAAATTAATGACTTCGCCTTTAAATTCTAAATTTTCGAGAGGTCCAAGTTGTTTCATGGATGGAAGTAAACTTCGTAGAAACAATAAGTCCGGATCTTGGTCATCTTTCGCGTTATCCGAAATTGCCTGTAGGTGTTTAAGGTATTGCCTATCAATTTCATTTTCGGTATCAATTTTTTTCTTTTGTCTTTTCCCCCGAAGTAGTAAGTCATCAGAACGTGTGGAACCACTTGGCGAACGAATGTCTGGATACGTCTCCTGACGATCCCCCTGTGTCTCGCGTTGAACGTCTTGCATTGCATTTTCCGTTTCATTTGTCTGAATTTGTCGTTTCCTTCGAGTGAGTGAGCCAAAAGCAGGAGTAGCGCAACTTGATGTACGAATGACGTCGTATGCCTGCTGATGAAAGTCTTCTTCAAGCGCTCGTGGCGAGTCTGGGGGCGACTGTTGGCTTTCTTCTTGAAGCTCATCTTGCGACTCAATGTGACCCTCAGAAGTGTCATCAGTATTGGCAGTGACGGATTCCGGAACGTTTCCCGACGTTGCTTTATGTTTTAATGTAGGATCCAAAAACCACAGGAACTTAAAATACGGCCATGTTATTTTCGGGACACTGTTTGTAGCGGCCCCAGAAGGGACACTTTTCAGTTTTCGTTTTTCTCGCATGTAATTGCTTCGTAAATTTTGCCATTTTGCCTTGACCTCTGCGTCTGAAACCAAAAACAGGAATAGGATTGTTTATTTGGGCAGACAATTCATTCAAGGAAACATATCTATCGTAAAACAGCAACTCAATAAATATATGTTGTGTACCTCTTGTGTTGTAGGTATCTGGCAACAGGAGAATCGTTTACATCCCTCAGCTATACCTTTCGGATGGGAATCAGTACTATTCATTATGTAGTGAAAGAACTGAATGAAGTAGTTTGGACTATTTTGCAACCGTTGTATATGCCTGTGCCTACAGCAGAGAAATGGAGAGACGTTGCGCAATCATTTTATACAATTTGCCAAATGCCGAACTGCGTCGGGAGTATCGATGGTAAACACTGCCGAATAAAGTGTCCGCCAAACGCTGGTTCTCAGTTTTACAATTACAAACATTTTCATTCTGTGGTTTTAATGGCTGTCGCCGATGCAAAAAGCAATTTCATTTTGATCGACGTAGGAGCGTATGGTAGAGACAACGATAGCACAGTTTTCTCAGAATCTACAATGGGAAGAGCATTTAAAGCCAACGCACTAAACATCCCTGGCTCTCAAGAAATTATTAATACTGATATTAATATGCCTTTTTATTTAGTAGGCGACGAGGCATTTCCTTTGAGTGAAAACTTAATGAGACCTTATGCTCGTAGGCAGTTAAATTTTGCCAACAGAATATTCAACTATCGGTTGTCCAGAGCACGACGAACGGTAGAGTGTGCGTTTGGCATATTAACTAAAAAATTTGGTATATTTCAAAAAGCTATCGAAACTGATATACAGTTAACCGAAGGCTCAATTAAAAGTGCTTGCGTAATACACAATTTTGTACGTCAAACTCAAAACGAAAGTGACAAATCTCTGGAAACTGAGTTTTTGGAACAAAATTCCAATAATCTTCAACTTCAGTCGTTGAGACCTACAAGTACTCACAGAGCAAATACAAAGGCGCTGCAGGTCCGAGAAAAATTAACAGAGTATTTTATGTCTCCAGGAGGTTCTGTACCATGGCAAAACGAAAAATGTCGGGATGTTATCTAGACTTTATAGATCTATATCTTTGTTTCATGAAAATATACTGCAATAAATACCTACTTACCAGTTGTGTTTAATTCTCTGGCTATGCCTCTCCACACGGCAGCAATGAAATCACGATCTCTGTGCTTCGGGTGTTTAGGATCGTAGATTGCCTCTTTTGCTTGCACTAATGAAATCAAGGTTTCCACATCCATTCTGAAGTGCACGACTGTCAAGACTGGCATTAAAAATTCAACCGGCTGAGTCGCAATCAGTCTTGACAAGTCTTGACGCGATCGGACTGGACGTGACGCGCTTAGTATGAAACCAGATCTATACATTGCCCTTATTTCAACGATAAATTAATATTTGCAATCCAGTAGCGTCCGACTTGACTGGACGCGACTGGACTGGACTGGCTTGGTGCGAAATGACCCTAAGGTAATGAAATTCGTACATTCAGAGGTGGAAAATGACAAGAGAGTCACTCTAGCCATTGAAGGATTTTCACTAAGCAACGATGAGAAATTCAAGAAACCTAGAATTGAAGTCGGAAGCTAAGACTAGTACAGCGTCCGGTCTTATCAGAATGGATATAACCTCTTTTTTTAGGTGCACATTTTGCGATGGGAATCATCTAGGCCCTAGATTCTAGGGAATCATGCAGCTGAGCAATGGTTTAAGGGTCAAAAAATTACGCCCGACGAGAAGAGGAAATGTTTAATGATAAGCGTGCATGTTTTCGGTGTGCAAAAATTGATCATTGGGGACGTAAATGTAAGGACAAGCTAAATTGTGTCTTAGGTTTTTGACTGTCATTTCTTAATAGGTGCTATTCAAATTGCTAATGTTTGTGATTGGTCCATTTTAAAGGATGCATAGAGGAATTAATGTATGCATTCTCTTAAAAGAATTTCTCTGTATACTCATTAGCCTAAATTGTTTTATTAAATATTGACCACATCACATACAAAGTAAGGCAGCGTTACGAAATATAAAATTCATAGAATCTACCCTCCAAATACTTTAAAACGTAAAACATATAAAAAACTGAATGATTCTTGAAAATTGAAATTACATTTACATAATATTTCTCTCATTTATTCCAAGTTGTCGAGATAATTCTATTTGACCAAAATCGTTGATCCATCGAAATTAAATAAGCGAACTTTTCAAATCAGATAGTATGTTAAATAAACTCGGGAGAGTCAAACTTCTTTAAAATTTCTGCTTTGATAGCAATTTAGTATTGAATTTGTTCAATTTTTGTCGTTCCATACTGCAATCTGACGAATCTCCTACATAATAATCTAATCATCTCCGATTTTTATTTGATAAAATCGGGATTACTTTTCGCCGCTTCTTATAACGTATATCGCTCACCTCGCCGATTGCCTTTGTGCTCGGATCCTCTCATTTAATTAAGTAAATCAATGTAATCCCTTTTTTCTCTTGAGATTTTCATCTCTTTTTGGATAACTTATTTCAGGTTGGATCAACCGTTAGGTAAGGAGGTTAACTGCCAATAGAGAACTAAATTCGCTGTTAACTAGATTTTTAAATAAATAGTCTTTATACCTACAATATCCAATAAAATACACACCTCTGACAACATTAAGTGCCGGTTTGCTAGTAGATGAAACTTGGTTTGAGATAAAGCTGAAGCTTGTTATAATTTAGCCATTTAATTTGCCATGCTTGGTTTGTCATCTTAACCTCAATAGGTCTTCTACTATTATTACGTCTTCGCTTGTGATGAGACGATGAGAGGTTTATATAATTTTTTTACGTCATCTACCTTTCATCCATTAAATACTCATCAGTTTTCCGTTAGATACCGCCTTTGTAGCTGCGGCGTGACTTATCCTGCATTGCTTGTTTAGTTGTACGGTTTTACCATTGAATAATTACGCATACAGAAATCGTGAAATGAGTGAACGAAACCGTACACAACCACAGAATGTATTTTCAAGTAAAACCTTCCACAATAGGAATTAATATCGACTTGCCGAAAAGTTGGACTTTCGTAGAGCTCTATGAAAGCGAAGCCATATTCTGATTTTCGGAGACATAAGTGAACTTGGACATAAACTTTTATAGTAGTCGCACTATGTTTTATTACACAATTCTTTTGTAAAAATATCTGCAATCATGTCATTTGTGCCCACATAATTCAAAACACTGCACCACTCGCTATACAACATGATAACGCACATCGATACGATTGGATTCACGGATAACTTCTGCGCAATCTAGTTATCACTGTGCACCTGTATCTCCGATGAGTTCTTCAGTGATCCTTCGCAGATAAAGCGGTTCTTTGCAGGCCTCGATGATGGCTACGTATTTCGCCTTGCTACTGGACAGCGTCACACACTCCTGCTTCGAGCTCTCCCAATCGTCGAATTTCCAAGCCGGAAACAGAATCCTGTGTATGATTTCCTATCGATAGTACCACTCGCCCAATCTGCATCAGTATAGGCGGTGAGGCGTGTTCTCGCGTTTCTCCAATAGCAAGTACTGATCCTTGGTACCTGTCGTTACCATACGTCCCTTCCTCCAAAATTACTCGTCCCTCATACTCACGGGTTCGTCCTGAGTCTCAATCCGAGGCTGTTGCTGATTTCGTCCAAATCTGCAATGCTGAATTGCGATTGTCGATTTGCCTTGAACCTGCCCGACTACTCGTTACCGAATAAGGCGATTGCCGTCAGCTTTTTCTAGCCTTTAATTCACGAATACACAGGGCTCGTATGTCGATTTCACGTAGCCAGAATCGGCTTCCGTGCTATTTTAGTCTTTTTGTTTGGGAACATCTGAGCAGGTTGTTTTTCATACCATATGGTGCAGTTGGTGCAGTCGCTGGAGATTTATTTTTTAGGTAAACGGCAGTGCTGACAGATTCTGCCCAAAAGCACTTGCTAAGATTTGCGTCAAAATGCAAGCACTTCGCCCACTACACCACTAACAAGACTTTCACATGCCTGTCCTGCTGGTTCTCCATCTCAACCACGATCTTGTGGAAGCAGTTTAGAAAGACTCACAGTCAAGTCCCACCATCACTATTCACCCCTCACCCGCGTTCCGTCATACATAATGCTCCGGAGTAGGGGTTCCGCTCCCGCATTACACACGAGTCTTCCTGAATGCAGAGCTGAAGGCATTCTTGACGTCCAATGACGCCTACCTCTCTGATCCTCCACACTGTTCTACTATTTCTCTCAGAGCGTCGACGGTGGATTTTCTTTTCTCTTCCTGAAAGCAAATTCGGCCGCGGAGAGTTGAGTCCAGCCCCTCGTTTAGAATCTTTTGTATGTGTTTACCGGCAAATTCAGTAATGCAGATGGGTCGGTGTCCCCATTACTGCTGGGATTAGAATTAACCTGCTCCGTTTGTAGTTCATCGAGTAAACTCTTGGGCGCAAAGCGTTATTGACCACTCTAGTCCAGTATACTTTATCCGATTTTGAAAATTTTTTTTTCAAAATTCCTACCACGAAAGGGCGAAAAAATCTCATTTCGATGTGATTTGGTATCTGGGGTTTTTTTAACATGAAAATCACGAATCTGGAATTCTTGGCCGGACAACGAAAGTGGAGAGAATCTTAATAAACTATCGGTGCTAAACTTTGCAGATTATACCGTGATATTCATTTAGAAGTAGACATAGAGATTTCCTATGTCCAGTTTTAAATGACAAAAACTGTTGAAGTACGTCTAATTTTATGCAACTAAAATAACTTCTTAAAACAAATGAAGATTTTGTTGTCATATTAATTCATTGGATTATTATTGCTGAAGAAACACTTCATATTGTCAATTTGTATAGTGTCGGTAATAGTTTCAGGAGCGTTTCTGGGTTCATCACTTTAAAATGAGTGGTTATTAAAATGCGATCCACATAAGACACCCTAAACAACCCCCAATTTTAACGGAGGTCATGAAACTGAATGTTGTAATTTTTGTGGAAAAGAATCCCATAAGAAACTTAAGGGAAATAGCGATCGAATCGAAACCGATTAAAAAAACTTGTCTGTATCTGATTCACAAATCATTGACGCAGGGCCGCGCTTCATGATGGAAGTTGTTTGACACAATTAGAACCGCGTGTTTATTCTCGATTTTTCTTGTAGTGGACTGTATATATATTTTTCGTTGTGGTTGAAGGAATGGTAAAAGCACTCTTGTTAACTACAACTATTTATTGATCTACTACAGAATACTTCAACCAACTACTTAATACTACTAAATGTGAATAACTTCTTTAGGGTGGCAACCGGTTAAGGCCTTAACTTCTCCCTCGACTAATCATGGCCGTAACATACCGGCCGCCTTGAACAATGTAAATACATTTTCAAAATACATAAACAAATAAACAAGTACTTAGAACATAAATACAATGATAATATATAGTCTAACTGTCTTTCGTAATTACAAAAAAAATTCATGCATAAATATTTACAAGATATTTGGATTGTCATTTTCATTTGGGAAAATACATAATTTCGTCACTGCACGTTTTACTATTCTTTTGTTCACTAACACAGAGACTACACGCACAATGTTGTCTGTGCCTGGGTGAAGCTCGGTGATACGTCCCATGTGCCATTGTATCGGTGGTGTATTTTCTTCTTTAAGAAGCACGATGGTCCCAACGTTTAGTTTTTGTTGAGCACTCTGCTTCCATTTGCTTCTGGTCTGAAGCTCGCCAAGATATTCACGATGCCAACGTATCCAGAAGTGCTGCACAATTTTTTTTTAGCCGTTCGAAATATTTAACCTGTTTTCCTTAATGTTCATATAACTCCTTTCGGGTAGCGTAAAGTCACTAGATATAGAAAGTACCGCAATCATCCGCCATTTTTGGGCAAATTTGCTGCCAACTTAAAGAAATTGACAAATAAAATCTGAATAGCTGTCATTTTTCATAACCTAACTTCATAGTACTGTCATGTTTTATAAAAATATATACAGATATCTCCAAACAGGTGGAACAATCACTAACATTAAAGTTACTAGAATCTGGTAACTTCCGCCATTTTTGGGCAAAAATCATGCGTTCTCTCTCTAACACACGAGCCCAATGGATTGCGGTACTTTCTATATTTAGTGACTTTAGGGTAGCGAAGTTAATGTAGGTCCCAACAGGAAGTGAGCGGGTGTCAATGGAATTAATTCATCAGGTGTGGAAGAAAGAGGGCATAGGGGTCTGGAGTTAAGTACAGTGTTAAACTGTTCAAAATTTAGATGGGACTCTCCCATGACACGTTTTAAATGGTACTTTGTTCTTTTTACATTTGCCTCCCAAATATCCCCAAAATGAGGTGACCTTGCCGGAATAAAATGCCATTTCAGTTACCAAATAATTGTGGCAGAAATCAGATTCATTTTTCAAAAATTCATCAATTTTTTTTAATTCGCCACTTGCACCAACAAAATTGGTGCCATTGTCGCAATATATGTTAGCCGGTTTACCCCTCCTACCAATAATTCTTTTCAAAGTCGCAATAGAACAATCTGTCGTTAAATTAGAGACTGCTTCAAGGTGTATTGCCTTCGTGGACATACATATAAACATAATCAATTTAGCACCCCTTGAAGATCTAGTGCTTCTGTCACGTAATTGAAAGGGTCCTATGAAATCTCATCCACTATTAACAAATGGCAAATATTGAGTGATTCGATAGGAAGGCAAATTAGCCATGATATTGTTAGCCAAGTTGAGAGGATTTGCTGTGAAACATTTTACGCATTTATGCATCACGGAACGGCATAAATTACGTCCACCTAGTGGCCAAAATTGTTCTCGAATTGACGCGAGCAACATTGTTGGACCGCAATGCAATAACTTCACGTGTAGCTGCTGTAATAGTAGAATTGTTATTTTATGCTTTTGAGGTAAGATAATAGAGTGTTTTTTATCGTGATCGCAATTTGACATCTGTATCCTACCCCCTCCACGGATTATTTTGTTTTTATCTGTAAACGGACTTAAACTCAACAGTTGACTCTTTTTGTGCAAGTGCCCTTTCGTTAATAATTGGTCGTAGGCTTGCGGAAAGGCTTCCCTTTGAGCGAATTTAACGAGCCATTTTAAAGAATCTTTAAAGTTCATCACACGTTAAAGGTCCTGTTGCCTTAGGCAAATTTTTAAATTTTGCTTTTAAATTAAAAATGAATCTTAAAACATACGAGAATGATCTTTGCAGTCTTGTAATCGAAGAAAATCTTTCAAAGGCAATAAAGTTATCGTAAGTTGCTAAATGGATTATCACTCGTTGTTCTGGAATATTATCAATAGTTCCATTTCTCCTTATTGTTTGAAAATTTATCTCCTCTCGTAACCATATTGGCCCTGACCACCAAAGTGTACAACTTTCCAGTTCTTCAATATTTATTCCGCGTGAGATTAAATCGGCTGGATTGTCTTTAGAGGCAACATGACGCCACTGATTTACGTTAGTTAACCCTTGAATTTCGCTAACTTTTTTTTTGTTTAAAGATTATTTAATAAGTATTTAATAAAAAAGGTTTAAAGATTTAAGAGAGGAAGAAAATTTCATCTAAAGTGATTGTAAAAGGAAAAGTGCCCATAATACTAGCAGCATTGCCGCGCTGAATGGCCAGACTAATTTTTTGAATAAGGAATGTTTTTGAACGGTGCTCTCCTGTGGCATTTTTCAATTTCTTTCCTAAAGTATTTACAAATTGCATAGCTTCCGTACACCACGGCCCAAGGGTTTCAACAGCGAAAGGTAAAAACTGGTAACCTGCATTGATAATTTCCTGATATTTCCTCACCTTGTTAGCAGCAGCTTGTCTCGCAACTTCTCCAGTGGAATGCGGTGAAAGTGACAAGTGAGAAGAGGCAAGTGTATCAGAACTAACCCTATTTGCTACAAACGTTTTCCACCTATTTGGGGACCCTTAAATCCAACAAAGTGTTACTTCAGAATCCGTCCAATAATACACATTATCAATTTTTAAATCCATATCAGTTTTTACTCTTTCGGTTAATTGTACCGCTAATAAAGCTCCGCATAGTTCTAGCCTCGGAAGAGTTGTTTGTTTAAGTGGTGCTACGCGTGATTTTGCTGTTAACAATCCGGCTCGAAGGACCATGTTTATTCTCGATCTTTCTTGTAGTGGACTGTATATACTTTTCGTTGTGGTTGAAGGAATGGTAAAAGCACTCTTGTTAACTAAAACTATTATTTTATTGATCTACTACAGAATGCTTCAACCAACTACTTAATTAACTTAATACTACTAAATGTGAATAACAACTTCTTTAGGGTGGCAACCGGTTAAGGCCTTAACTTCTCCCTCCACTAATCATTGCCGTAACACCGCGTGAAGTAGATTTTTTACGTAAACGTTATCATTAGTCGAATTTTACACTCCTCTTGCGAAATCTATGCAGTCGCTTTGCAGTTAGAAAAGTGTTACTAAATACCCCACAGTAGGCCCATATTTCCCAGTAAATAACGAATTACTAAGAAAAATGTTAATAATTGAGCAAAAATCGCGGAAATGCGGCGTTTGATGATTTAAATGAAAATTACTTCAATTGGAAATTTGAAATGGAAATGTTGCTTGTTAAGGAAAATTTATGGCATAATATTTAATTAGGCGACCAGTTCTTTGAAGCGAAAACCTCATAATTTATAATATAATAATGGAGTTAATCAGGAGAAGGAAGAGATTGCAAACCTTGCGACACGAGTGCTAATTAAGTGATTATCGTTAAAATTGTTGGAAATATCGAAGCGTTTGCATTTTGTGTGGCAGCTTCACGCTATTAAAAACATCAATTCAACCCTGATTTAACCCGGATGTGTCCACTATACTTTTTAAAGAACACGTAGACATATTATGTTTTACCGCTGATAAACAATATATCCATTAAATTCTGAGTAGTGGCGCGAATTGTTTCTTAACCCTTTACAATACCCAGCGTATTGTCGGCCCATTTTTCCTGCATCATGTGGAAAGTGATATAATTTTACAAAATATTTATATTGTCTCTTTCTTTGTCTAAGGACTATACATAATATCGTACAACAGTACCAATCCCATGCATTCAAATTTTGATAATAGACGTCTTCAAGGACGATATAAGTCAATAAACTCCATAGGCATGGTTATCAGCACTCTGCTTTTTTTTTACAGTAATTTAACCGTTAATAATTAATTGTTGTTCCGTTTATACACTATGTGTGTTACAGTTTTAAAGGTTTGGAAAAACGCCATAGTGTATTTGATACTGATTGCAACTGAAACTGATTTACTATCTCATGTAACGATGTGACCTAGAAAAACAACATCGATAGAAAATGTCAAGGAAAATTGGAATTTGTTTATAACGCGCGGATATTTTTTGTATGATATACAGAGTGTTTGGCGCAGAAATTCAACCAGCTCTTTAAATTGAAACGTGCCTTCCTCAAAATATTGTTCATATTCTCGATTGATAGTATGGCTATCGAAGGAAATGCCCCACTTAAATTCGCATCGCAGTGTAAACAGATAGTTGGAAAATCTTTTCAAGCCATGTTCTGTTATTGGCGGTTGTTTTTTTTTGTAACATGGATAGTAAGTTGTATATAACCGAGGTTATATCTCTCTTCTCATTTATTGTCGAATTAATTTCTAAGTTGATTTCAATGTCATGGTCTCGGTCACAGTTCAAGTCTAGTTCTCGAACTTTCTGAATAAAATTCCTCAAACCTCCTCTTCCCATTAGAAGATGTCCAAAATCAGTGACGAAAGTTTGATTCGTGGGAATGACAAGTAGCTTCCTCTTGTTTCTATTACTCCTACAAAATTCTTCATTGGACTTTTTAATGATTTGTAAATTAAAAAACCCACCGTTTTTAAGTTTTTTGCCCCCAACATTGAATATGTAGATTATACACGTGACCATACTAGCCAACTCGATCCGTATAGCGGGATTTACCCCGGTTTCCTCCTTCACCAAGTCAAATGGACAGTTGGAACAAATTTCGCTTCCATCGAAGAACAGTAGATATGTCTTGTACATAATGTAGTTTGTTCTACAACAGATCAAGCCCTGATGGTGTTGAAAGAGCAAGTAGTGTTTCTGCTAATGTATCAAGCCGCACTAAAGCAGAAGGATTTGAATGAGCACAGATGCTTAATAAAATCCTCAACCAAAGCAAGAGTCAATCTGTCTTCTCTTCCACCGACTAAACGTGCGTCTGGGCAACACTCTCGCAGGGTGTACGTCCAGATACAGCAATTGCTTGGGAACGACAACCTCGATCCACAACGGTGGGGTTGAGTGAGAGCAGAGGATCGAATGCTCCACCGCATCAAGACTACAGACCCGCCAGCACCATCTCGTGCACCGTTTTACGTTATAAGTAAAAAAGTGAGGCCTTCGAAACCTTATCACTTTATCATTTTACAATGTGTTATCAGATTAAATAAAAGCAATAGTTTGGCAGTTTAATTTTCATAATCTACAATCAATTTAAATAAACAAGAATCTGTCGCGGTGATAAGCCGTTCTCATTAAATATCAAAAAAATTACGAAAATTGCGCGTGGTATCATAGTAATATCGCCCGATACATGCGCCAGATGTACTCATAGATAGAACAGTTTTGGGTGATTTTTAAACATATTTTGTTTGCATATTTTCTTAAAAACACAATAATAAAATTTCATGTTGGAGAGGAAAGTAATGTAGTAGTTAATGTGAGAATTAACAACACTCGGTTTTACTTTACAACACAACTGCCAGTGTCGTTATTACAAAGCTCCAATGTGAGTTCGAAACATCTTCTGTTTAAACTAGTAAAACGGAGATATTTCGTTGCTCGTATAATAAGCGAGTGTTAGTTTAAACTAGAAACTACTAAGGGCACGGAATACGCCGGAAATTGGGTTACTAACTTTCATCCAAAAGTTATCCAATTTCGATTAAGAGTATAACATAACTTGGTCTTATACGCACATTAGCGCACGAAATAAGCTATACAGGAAAGACGGGCGCGGCGAACTAGGGGAAACAAAAAGGTACGATCATGTAAAACCGGCAGCAATCGGAAATTACTTTTGGAAGAAGAGTGAATAGCGACACTTCCCACTGGACGAAGGTTCAAATCTTGTCGAATTGGTTTTATGTCAAAGTAAACAATCTGCAATGCATAACGAGAATAGGGAAAACATTAGACATTGTTAGTACTTGGAATGAAGTCCTATAAAAGATCTAAACTGTATTATCAAACGGTACCTTTTAGAAGTCGATATGGAAATGTAACGCGAGAAACCATAAAAATTGAATTTGAATACCATTTCCGAAAAAATATCTAAATGTTTAAATTGATCCGAAATCACTTTACTTAAATACGTACTTTATATTCTTCGAATAGAACTTGCAAATGTAAATGTAGATGCGCTGAGAATATATTTTGTAGAAACAATTATATCTAACAGAAATATTTCGACTACTTCGCCACCTTTAAGCGCCTGTTACATATTGTGTCATGTGACCGCTTGATCCCGGCTTCAGGGGTAAAAGTAAATAATTTCAGTCCATTATTTTGACGGCTTAATTCTGGCACTAGTAAGCCGGATACACGGTGGACGTTTTCATTTTGGATTAGAATTAATCAATCTGTCCAGCAGATTTACGATAACTTACGATGGTTGTCACTTGGCGCGTTACATTAAAGCAAATCGCGCTGACCGCTCACCCATTTTTATATCCAATTGTGTTTTTGTGAAAGGATTTGAAATGCGCGATGTATGCCGATTGTTTTCTAAAAGCGGTATACAATTTGCGATTGCTGAGGTAGATATCGAATTCAAAGCAGGAATTTCAATGCGAATGGCGGAATTTCATTCAAACGCTTGTGCAGTATTGTTTCCTGTATTTATATTTCTATAATTGGAAACTCCATGTAAGTTCATGGCAGTTGCGAAAATTGATAGTAGTGTAACCAGAAAGGTACCTAAATGGACACTTTATTACGAATATGGATAACCCACGTAGAGGTAATATGGACGAATAACTTCTTCCAATCGCATTTTTATCGCATACTTAAAAGCGAAACTTGGTTAATTCAATGTGCAACCTTTCGACTTCTTTTCGGGTTGCTGAATAATGCAAAAAAACCAAGGTTAATTAAAATAGTTGTGGGTACATAGCGTTATACGGACCACGAGCTATGAGCATGAAATTGATAAAAACTGCTGGGGCCTTTTTACCTTTTTATTAATTTCATGATCGTAGCTTGGGGTCCCGCTACACTACGATTAAATTATTATTATTATAAACGTGACGTTTAAATTCAAGAAAAAGCTATTCATTCACCGTTAAAATATTTTAGTACTTCGTGCTTCGAAATTTGTCAGAAAATGCCAGGTTTTTTGACAGTTGTAGAAAATAGTTGTTTATATAAGTCAGGAAAATGACACAATACTGGCGAGGAAATATTGAAGTACGAGCCTCCTTAGGGGCCGAGTACTTTAATTTCGGAGTCAAGAGTAGTAAAAAAGTAAAAGGCTAGAGAAAAAGGGATAGAATTAAGGGCAGAAAGGTACAAAGTGTGAATTCTAGCAACAAGACAAAGAACTAGGTAAAAGAAACACTAGGAACAAATTTACTACAGGAACTATTTACAACTAAACTAGTGGATTACGAAGTAAATACCTAGATGGCGTAAGAATTTTAAATGTAAATTACGAGCAAAAAGAATTTAAATAAGTGTACGAATCGAAGGATGCTTATACGGTATTTAAATCAGGAATATCAATATGTAATATCTTAATCAATAGAGATCACCTCTAAAATTTAAAGGTCATAATATTTTACCTGTACTTGAAAGTTTACCAATGTAAAGTTAATTAAAATCTGTCACTACCAACTTAAAAAAACATTCGATGGCGAAATAGTAGACAAATGTGGAATATTGTATTGGCAGTCCATTTTTGTTAAGAGGTCCGTGGTGTATGCCTAGTACTTGCGGGAACTGTGCAAATTACAGCAGAGAACAGTTGTAAAATAAGAATTGGCATCGTTATTTGCCGGTACTCATCTCAATTATTCAATAAAATACCTAACACTAACATCCAGTTTACCAAGATTTTACGCAAATTTTCCGATGAACTATATAAAATTATCGTAACTAAAGTTATTAGTGAAGTGCGAAAATGTGGAGAGTACCTCAAGCGCCGAACATTTCTAATAACCATATCCCTCGGAGCATTCAGGAGATATCTGTCCCAAAATCGATAATCCCTTTCACCTAAACTTTAAATTCCAATTTGGCAACTTTACCCTCAATAATTTCAGCTATTCCATTCTCAGCGACAGTATTTGTCAATAAACGGCAGCATTGATGATTAGTCTGAACGAATTTAAGCGTATACTTATAATTAAAGAACTCGCTAGGAAAACAATGTTGAAGTTTTCACGGATTAAACAAATTTAAATTCTAGTTAGAGAAGTTAAATGCCAACAAAGTTTTCCCTAATTGTAATTATGTCTTGGGCACAAAGAGTTGAAGTTTTCGTGCTCGTTAGTTGGGCATACCTGACTCGATTCTGTAAGGTAAATGAATATTTTTATGGGCGCGTCCCTACAGTCTAGAGAATTTCCACATCATTGTTAAATTTAAGACGACACCATCCTAATAGTATCCGTTTCATACGTTTGCTTTTGGAATACGTCCTTTTAAACCGCTCGAGTTTATTATGTACAACCTGCACCAATTTGTAGTGACGGGAAATAGTGCGAATCTCATGAATTCTTCATGTTCAGTGTATGTATAGGGAACTTCAAGTTTCAATTTTGCGGAGTGAATATATCAGCGATCGTAAAATAGCTATTGGATGAATTTTGATTACTGACAGAGATACTATATGACCATTGATTGCACAGCAATTGCGTGGATTGCACAATGATTTACGAACAAATGCGCTACTTAATTATGTCCAAATGGTGTGTATGAAATATCTAAACGTTCAGTATTTCCTTGCACAGATATAAATATGTAAAAATCCCATCAAAAGCGCTGTTTGGCGATCTATGTATAAACTTTCAGGAAACAACATAATAGGAGTATTATTCGTAATACATGAAAAAATAGTCGATCTCATAGTCAAAAAGCATTATAATGTGTACATATTCCCATGTAGAAGGAATATTCTCAATTTAAAACTAACAATTTTAGAATGTGATTTTATTTTTTGGATTCATTTCAATTCTGATAGAATTGAGAACTTCAGCCTTTTGGGTTTCACTAATTTGTAAAGAGCCCCTTCCTAGCAAATTCACCGGTCCATAAAATGTGAATTCTTTCTCTCCATATTGTAATTGAAGGGACAAGTGGATAAAGGGGCTATGTGACATTTTTGATTTTTTGCGTTTTATGTCATGGATGAAGGAGTTATGTGTAAAGGCAACATTTGCACCCTTCTAAGCTGTTACGAGGGGTAAACCGCAACCCAAATTTTGTACACTGATTTCCTATAAATATTAGATTTCCTCTGAGTTCCTTCGAGTTCTTCAGAGTTCATTTGATTTCTTCGGAGTTTCCCTGATTTCCTCCGAGTTCCTCCAACTTCCACGAAATACCTCTGATTTCCTTGGAGTTTCCTCGATTTTCTTTTGGAGTTCCTGTGAGTTCCTCTGATTTTTTAAAGTTTTTTAATTATTTCATTGTTATTCCGTTGATTTAACAATTTCCTGGTAAGTAAAACCCGAGGTAAAACCATAAAAAAAATATAAAAGTGTCAAATGTCAAGTTAAAAAGTAATCGTAAACGATTTACATAAAGCGCATTTCCACTTGCATTCATTTCCCATTTGTAAGATGCAACTTCTGTTAAAATCGTAAAAATGCGCCCACAAATATGAAAGATAGCGTTGCACATGGGCAATCCATTGTTGACGTGCTACTTCAATTTCAGTTTATGAGAAGAATTTCATTTCAATGCTTTTCTAAATAAGAAAGTTGGAACTGCGCATGCGCAACCCAAAATTTTAAAACTAATTTACTATAACTAACTAATAAACTAAGATTTTCCTTTGTTCCAAGCGCCTAAGTATCAAATTTCACTTAAATAGTTCCATAGATAAAAAAAGTTGGCACTGCGCGTGCGCAAAACCAAATTTTGAAATTGGCGTTTGATTTTCCTTTATCCCAAGTGCCTATGTATCAAATTTCATTTAAATTCTTCCATAAATAAAATAGTTGGCACTGCGCATGCGCAAAACCAAATTTTGAAACTGGCGTTTGATTTTCCTTTATCCCAAGTGCCTATGTATCAAATTTCGTTTAAATTCTTCCATAAATAAAAAAGTTGGCACTGCGGATGCGCAAAACCAAATTTTGAAATTGGCGTTTGATTTTCCTTTATCCCAAGTGCCTATGTATCAAATTTCATTCAAATACTTTTATAAGTAAAAAAGTTTGCAATTCGGTTTATGGTCGAGATGCGAAAAGGGCACTGTAAATTTTGAATCGATTCGATTCAACTTTTGGCATTGCGTATTATATGGCTAAATCTATGCCCATATTGAATTTCATGCAATTCAGTTCATAACTCACGGAGATGTAAAAGCGATCGAACATTTCTAAACGAAGTTATCGTTCACACGGACAGCTAGATGGACAGACAGACAAAGGAACAGACGGAGAGACCAATCGGCAGGCGACAGATAGCAATGCAAAATTATAAACGATCTCTAGGATCGTTAATAAACGGCAAAAGTGTAAAATTATGGAACATGTAAAAAACGGTTTTTTGTTTTTTTTACAATAACTTTTTTTGTAAGCGGTACAGAAAAAATTCCTTCCTTGGTACAAGACTCGACACCATAACGAACCAAATAGCGAAAAAAGTAGAACAATAGCTCCTAAGATAAAGAACTAGTAGCGTCGCAAAGTTAGCGGACGGACGGACGGATAAAGACACGACCTTAGACGAAACACTATTTTATATTTTAATAGACCTATTTGCAATGAGAAAAACTCATTATTAAATGAGAAAAATACCATAAACAAATAAAAAAAATAGTTAAGACCAAATTAAATAATAAAATGCAGCACGAGTTCCTTTGATTTCTTTAGAGTTCCCTTGATTTCATCGGAGTTCCTGTGATTTCCTTGGAATTCCTCCTGAATACACATGGAATTCCTTGGAATTCTTAGCTTTCCTAGGAGTTCCTCCGGAATTCCTATGATTTCCCATAGATTTCCTCAAACGTGTACACTGATTTCCCATCGCGGTTTACCCCTCGGAAAGAAGCTTACAACACTTGTATATTATGTTTGGACCTAGTACCCTTTCAATCTTGTGTCACGCATTTAAGAGAACACCACCTCCGTCATAAAATAATCTCCTTCTTCCGCTATTTACCAAAGATACGCCAATTACAATTAGAAAGGAACGTGTCCCCTCTTACGTTAAAGCACCAGAACACGGGCGTTATTTAACTTCGCAAACAACCAGATGTCCTTACATTTTATCACGTAACTTCACTTTTCACAAGTAAATACAACAAATCAGTGGCAACACTGTTAAGCAACGTAAGCGCCACCTATATAGTTTAACACTATCAATTTCCCACTACCACTTCTGTTTTCGATCTCCAACGATCAACAACCGGTTACGAAAAGAACAATTTTTAATAATTTGTGCAGTGTGTAAATATGTAAATAAACCGGTACGTTGTATAGTATTCTACATAATCGAGATACACGTTAAAAATTTACAAATTCAAGTGAAACGAACCAATTCTGTGTTTATTCGTAAATTATACAAATACAATGATTTGGGGATAAACATTGAACACTACTTTAAATCACGAATTCCATTTTCAAGGATTTATTAAAATCGGTTAACTTAAGAGTAACACTTTCAGTATCTGAATCCGATACCAGATTTCGTCCCCTATTTCGATTCAATAATTAACGCACACATTGCTCAGACCAAAATAAAAGTTCGTTAATAGGTAGCTTTGCGTACGGCGCGAAGATAAACCCGACATTATTTTGGGATAAAAAAGCAATTGCCAGATGATACCTCTGAAATTGGTCGGAT
The DNA here is from genome assembly GCF_008802855.1 of Photinus pyralis. Taxonomy (NCBI): domain Eukaryota; kingdom Metazoa; phylum Arthropoda; class Insecta; order Coleoptera; family Lampyridae; genus Photinus; species Photinus pyralis. Next base: position 17,723,527 of record NW_022170663.1, on the reverse strand, counting down.
CATTCACACATTCTGATATTTCGTATGCAAATTTCTGAATGCCAACGTTAAAACGCTGCTAAGTAGTTTGTGCAAACGCAGTGCAGAGGCGATTAAACATTTTTAAATTCTAACATGTGCTGCTATTTCCAGAACCGTATATTTCTCATAAACTTTTTTCATATCCAAACTTTTTGCCGTTATAAACAACACTGAATGTGCACATGTTATTTTTTGTGACATTTATTAAAGTTACATTTTTTCGTATTTCGTAAGAAAGGATTTGTTTAACTATTAATAGAACGTCCGCTCGAGCTGCTAAAGAATAACGTAATTAGATCACGCTATTTTTGGCGGAATTGTTTAAAAATTTTAGACGTAATTTGTGTGTAGGCAAATGTGGAACAGCGATGAACGTAAAAACCATCACTATGTTATGAAGGGGATTTGCGGTTAATTACACTTTTGGATTTCTTCATTATGGGTATGTACGCGATTAGCATATTATACTAGACCCGAAACAGAGAGGCTTTTCACTCTAGCTGTACACTTCTTGGATAATAAAAGGAAATACATGGTAATAATTAAGAAATATTAGGCAATGTAGATTGGGTATACTTACATATTTAAGAAATAAAGGACATAATCGAGCAATAAAAAGGGGCAGGTACGTTTCGGAATCACCAACTTCACACACTTGCTAGGAAAATAGTTATTGTTTGTGTCATTATTTTGACATTCATTTTAATTGTAAAATGTTGTGCTTGATTTTGTCACTAGCAAAAACTCTAGGTCACGACGAAAACCCGGGGAATCCCCTCACAAAGGCCACGACCTTGGCCCCAAAATCCAAGATGGCGAAAGGTGGCGGTGTTTTGCTAGAAAGAAAAAATGGAGGAGTTGACTTGAAAGTAATTTGGTGGTGCTGGTGTTCTTAATTTTGTTTCTCTTATTGCGCCACCTTGATAATTATTTAGAATATACAGGTTGTTTGATAATATATGCGCAGCCCTTCAGGATGTGATAGCTCGTCCAAAAATGTGAAAACAAGTTTATTAACCTACCCTCTAAAATGCAAAATTTTCGAGATAAAAGGTGTTGAAAGTGAAAAAAAAATTTCGTTTTTGGAAATATTTCTGGAACCGTTTATCGTACAGAAAACAGTTTTTGTAAGCATTTTCTACTGACTATTCAATTCACCTAACATTTGTCAGATTTCAACCAGTGAAATGTCTCGATTTCAAATTGCTGCGCCAATGGGAACGAATTATAGTGATAATTGCACGTGTGGTATTTCAGCGACAATTCAATGACATTTGTCAAACTTCCACCAGTGAAATGACGCGAAATTTTGTCGTATTAACCGGAACATTCTTCTTAGTTTGTTAATCAATTTCGACAACCGACTAATCACCACATCTTTTAATTTAATCACTCATAACGAATTAGCTTGGAGCACAAAAGTTCGAATAGAATCAATAGCAAAATGAAAAGCAACTTCCATAATTTATTTTGACGTGTGTTGTTGTCATGGAAATACATTCGCGTGGGTAATTATGCTTAATTTTTCTTTTGATTCGTTGAATAGTCCTCCGAATACCATTCGTAGTCGAAGTATTTGTAGATTATTTTTGAGCTGCTGCTCCACTCATGCTAGTTACGCTTTTTAATACCACTCGCGCAAGCGCTCGTGGTATTGATCAGCGTAACTAGCATTCGTGACAGCACCTCAAAAATATTCGACAATACTTCGACTACTTATGGTATTATATATGATAATAAGGTATGTTTTGTGCGGGAAAAATTTGTTTGAGGTCATTTATTTTTTTTTTAATTTATTTATTGTCCCTCTTGTTCTTGTTCTAGGCCGTCAACAGGCTTACGCCCAATTACAGAGTGGCCCGCATAATGCATTTTAGAGGTTCCCCCGCAGAAGGTCTTAAGCTGATCTATACTACTACGGTATTTACCTTACGAATTAGGAAAACTGCAAGAAAACCTAATTCGGAGTAGCCGACAGAATGCTAGAAACTGATCTAAGGAAATTCCCATCTCTGCCACAAATGAAAAATTCCTACCTCAGCCCAGGTTCGAACAACCGGTTTTGTAGCTCAACGGTCTACCACTGAGCTACAAAGCATAATTGGTGAAGATTTTTAAGGGGTAGTGGGTTTAAAAAAAACGTAGTTATAATTTTTTTTATTATACCTGCATCAGAATCGCTGTTTAAAACATGCCTGAGCGTGCGTAAAAAGGCGATTAAAACACGCCGAGCTTTAAAGGTTGCTAAGTAACGTTACTTCAAATATGACATATGAAACTGTATTTGTAATTTGGGATTGAAATAAAATATCTCCTCGGATCGCTTTTTGCAAATGAAAAAGGTGTCTTTGGCTCGTATCCTTTGTGGGAAGCTTTCACAAACGCACGTTTTTAAGAGTAGGTATGCTGCCAAATCTTCTCTTCCATTTTCTAATCGCAATATTGATTGAAGTTTTGAATGAATGCACCGAATGGTAGAAGATTTAAATACCTACCTTTGACATTTCCTTCATATATGACAGCATGAACGATGCATTTAAGACCTTGTTTGAAAGATATGCTTCCTATTAATCCACGCCAGCAGTTTTTCATATATTCTTTATAATAGGCTTTTGCATTTGGATTTTACAGGTTCTTCTGCTGCAGCAATAAGCCACTGAATAGACGGTGTATTGTCTTCGGACGGTGATTTTTATTATACGCGAACCTCAAGTGACATTTCCATGGCAATCATGGAATGACAAATAATCAGCCCACTTAATTAGAAATGTATTCGAGTATAACGTCAATATGATTTCATTTTATTTCCCTTATTTTTAAATTATATTGCAGTTATAATAAAAAAAAATACTATAAGAAACGCGTGTATAATTGGTCTTTAAAGCACTTGCAACGTTTAAAGGCACTCCGCGGCGCGTCGTGCCCTTAAACTCGTTACATGTGCTTTAAAGCTACCCCCTGTCAAAATAAACATTTTAAAATAATGAGATTACCATGCAATATTTATAACACATTAGTTGATATCCATAAATTAACTATCTCTAAATGAGAAGTATCAGATAGGAGCATCCACAATTACAACACTCGCCATTGTGAATTGTTATTGCCCCCAAAATTTAAGCTATATGTGTGTCCGACAGAAACTCATTAAATGTAAAACAAATTGGATAGTCAATTAAAACTAATGCCATTGCCCAAATTTAAAATTAATGTTAAAAAACTCTTGTTGCAAAATTGTTTTTACAGCATCGCAGAATATATGAATACTCCTTAATGCACGCGAATCTAGTCTTGTAGTTCCTAACATACTGTGATATTTTTAATGTGTGAAATATAATTATACCTATACTCGTTTATATCCTATATACCATTTTGACGTGACAAACAATGTAAATTGAATAGGTCCAATAAACATTATTATTATGGTCGGTGTTTCTTGTGAGACCTCAGGTCTAGCCTGGTTAACTAATCGCACGGATTAAAATCAAGTAACGATTAGTGTGTGTGTCTGTGTATGGTGAGGTTATGTAGGGTCCTAAAAAAATTCATACTTACCAACATACCTATTGATGGGCACAATAGCCAACGCTATTAGGAAAGAGGAAAACAAAACAAAACAAAAAAATTCATTATAATAATTCCTGTAATTTTATTAAATGGAGTTTATTGTGTAAGTGTTTCTTTGGCTTTGCGTTTGGGTTGAATACGAGTGGGTTGTAATAACGGGGTGTGTTTGTGGGAAGAAGGAGTTTTGTGTTTTTTAGCTGTGCTAGGGCGTGTAACTTTATTGGGTGGACCTGTCTTTGTGGGACATGTTGCCTTACTTGTATTTATGGTGTTTCTTTGTTCTTGAGGTTGTACTTGTGTTGTTGCTTGGGTTATTGGTGGAGATATTACAGTGTTTTGTGAGCTAGTAGTGCTGTTTAGGTTTTTGCGTTGGGGTTGTATACGAGTGGGTTGTGATAACGTGGTGTGTTTCTGTGAAGAAGGAGTTATGTGTTTTTTAACTGTGCTAGGGCTATTATTATTATTATTATTATTATTAATAACAATTATTTTGTACCTGATATAGTCCAGGCGAAATAACCATTTTTTAGGCAAAAAAAGGAAATTGTTAATGGAGCTTTGTCAAGTGGGTATGTTAAAATGGGCTATAATAAATACAAAAAAAAATAGGTACGTGAGCAGGGGAGTGGGACCAAGTTTTTGGGGAGGGTCAAAAGGGGTGAAAATCCTATAACGGCAATTTCCGGCAAAAGTGGATATTAGAGACAAAAGTGTTCAATGGAAAAGTTGTAAATCGTGAAAAACTCTACAACTTTCCAGTCACTTTCTCACATAACCTCAATAACCGAAAAAATCGCGGAAAACCGTTTTTTTTTTGTTTTTTATTGTTTTATTTCCGCAAAAACGATTTTCTTTTAACGAGCTTGCCGGAATATTTTTTTTTCGGCAAAAAATTTTTTTTTTCAAATGAAAATTGTCCTCGAAATTGTCCTAGAGAGATTTATGGTAGGGAGTAAAGGATGTAAATCATCGCACATTTTATGGTAGGGAGTTCCATTTGGTGTCATTTTCTTCGTTTTATCTATACCTTTTGATGAAATAATAAAAAATTGTAGTCCCTATTTAAGAAGACGCTCAAAAAACTAAAAAACTCCAAAAAGGACTTCAGTAACATTGAATTTTCTAGTAAATGTTGATAATTTTATCAATTCGGTGTCTATTGCTTATAATACAGGTAAAAAAATCTAAGAACCGACGCCAGCCCTTTCATACGTCTATAGTAAACCAAGAATATCGATCATCAACATCTAAAATGGCCACCTCCCATTAATTTTACCTAGTCAATCGATACGAATTTGGAAAATAATTTCAAATCTCCTAAAAGTACCTAAGTACAATAAAATGTAATAGTAACGTAACAAATGAGAGCATTTATAATTTATGTGTGCGTGACAAGTCAAAAATTAAACTTAATTATTTATTCCTATTCCTTTAGTTTATCCTCCCCCTTTTTATATCCTGACAAACTAAGTAAATTTAGGTCAAAATGTGCTTCACATAATACAAGTAGCGTCGCCTTAAATTACTTTCTACACCTGACGAGCTTTCAGCGCCGAGGTCTTGTCACTTTGATCCTTTTTATACTTTTTCAATTTTCAACGGAGTAAAAACTGCTAGTAAACGAAAATGAACTAATATATAACGGGTATATAAGATGATGCATTCAGATTAGAGCTGTCGGGCGGACGCCGTCGACGGATAATTGAAAAAAATTCCGGCCAGACGTTTCTATCAGACGTGAAGGATTTGTCGTAAGTGGTTGATGTGATTTAATACGGGCTTACGCCCTTTCCTCTGATTATCTCATTCATCCTTGTTACGCTCGGTATTGGAGTGTAAAGTTGACGTTTGACCTAAAATCTTTCGTAATTCCATTGTTTAGATATTAGTTTTCGTTGGGTGGAGGATCGTAAAAGTTTTCGGTTAACCTCTCGGTTAATAAGTAGGCAGATAAATTTATATATAAAGAGATAATGTTTGTGCCGTTTCGTCGTATAAATTAGCTTGTATTGTCATGTTTATGGCTTTGAAGAGTTTTCTTTAGACGTTGTTATACGGACGTGCCTCCGACTTAAAGGGGGCGGAGAGTTATGTGTCTTTTTACTTGAAGTCCACTGTTCTAAAATTGGTGGGCAGTATTATCAATTATTTTTTACCTACATTTATATATACTGTGTCCAACAACCGTCCAAGATAAGGATTTCTATCATGGGGATCTCGGAAACCGCATAGATTATAGGTAGAAGATATCAAGATGATCAAATTAGGGAAAAATTCCGCAATTAAAGACTTATTCGCTGTAAAGCAAATTCTCTCGAAAATTCCGAAACAAAATCGGCAAGGTTTTTCTGGCATATCTTCGGAAATAAAAGGAATTTTATGGGTTTCTTTACTGCATAATAATAATTCTTTAATTGCGCAACTTTTCCCTAATTTGACCATCTTCGTATCTTCTATGGTTTACGAGACCCCCATGATATACGTCTTTATCTTTTCCATAATAGTGTACAGTGTGTTCTATTCTGGTTGAGACTGCACTGCATCTCAGCTGTTTTTAAAGATAGAGACCGTGCCCCACTTTTTTTTGTAAAGCTCTTATTAATACCACAAACAGAATCACATGTATCAGAACCTACATTTTTAGCGCATTTCCACAAAAATAAATCCATATGTCTGTCCGTCCGTCCGGACGCTACTAGCTCTTTATCAATAGATAGTTATTGTTCTACCTTTTTCGCTATTTGGTTCGTTATGATGTCGCGGCTTGCACCAAGGAAGGAATTTTTTCTGCGTTTATTGCTAAAACAGTTATTGAAAAAAAACCGTTTTTTACATGTTCCATAATTTTACACTTTTGCCGTTTATTAACGATCCTAGAGATCATTTATAATTTTGTATTGCTGTCGGTCGTCTGTCTGTTGGTCTGTGCGTCTGTTCGTGTGTCTGTCTGACCATCTATAATAATAATAATAATTTTTATCTCATTAGGTTTTTCCAATAATTTACAAAAAAAGAGAATCTGCCCGTGTGAACGATAACTTTGTTTAGAAATGTCCCATCGCTTTGAAATTTGGTACACATGTTCTTAGTGAAAAGTAAAATTGATGCTTATTTAAAAAAAATTGTTTTGCGCATGCGCAGTCCAATTTTTTCACTTGTTAAGCTATTTAAATGGAATTTTGTATGTAGGCTCCTAGAATAAAAGTAAGACCGAGAGTAAGACTAATGCCAATTAGAAAATTGGGTTTGCGCATGCCGATCTAATTTTTTTAATTTGTCAGGATATTTAAATGAAATTTTGTATGTAGGCACCTCGAGTAAAAGTAAAATTAATGCCTATTCAAAAAATATGCAATCCCATTTCTAGCGGATTTCCATAAAAATAAAAAAAGATGCGCTATTGTGACCACTTTGTCCGCCGGTCCGTCCGTCCTTCCGGCCGCTACTACATCTTTATCTTAAGAGCTATCGTTCTACTTTTTTCGCTATTTGCTTCGATATGTGGTCGAGGCTTGCACCAAGGAAGGAATTTTTCTGCGTTTCTATTTTTGTAAAAAATCAATTTTTTCATGTACCATAATTTTACACTTTTGTCGTTTATTAACGATCCCCGAGATATAATTTTGTATTGTCTGTGTGTCTGCCTGATGTTGTCTGCTGTCTGTCTGTCCATCTGTCTGCCCGCCCGTCTGTCCATTGTTTTACATGCTATGTTGATCTGAGGGGACAGAATCAACCCCTTAAGAAGGTGTGTTGTAAGATTAATGGATGCACGAAGCTCTCCATTATCGTTCGGTATTCAGTTGTACAAGATTTTTGTGCTTTTAAATTTTATACGCTAAGATGATTATTAAAAAATGAAATTGAAGTGACATATCAAAGAATAGGTTGTACATGCGCAGCGCTATTTTCTTGTGGATGGATTTTTTCGTTAAATTGCTGAAAACGAATTTGGCTGAAGTAACTAATTTTTTCGTACTGTTAATGTGGAAATGCGCTTTCGTTTACGATTACTTTTTGAATTGGTTTTAATTTTTGTTGATAATAAAAAGTTTTTTTTTACTGTTTTTAATAGTAGGTCATGGATTCATGGAGATTTTGTTTTGTTTATTGTATCCATAGTAACTAAGGCAACCGATACCAATCACGCTGACGGTAGAAACATGCATTTCAAAATTTTGAAAAATGCGATATAATAATTATAATATACAGGATGCGCCATCAGTGTGTGGGTGGAAGATTGTGGGTTTATTAACGCGCATACTTAAAATTCATTGCGGGGGAATGTTGTAGGACCATTCAGGCTACAACCTTAAATATATTTTCAACGGAATTGCAATTGTTATACAGGGTGATTTATATCAGTTGCATTTTTTTATTGGAACCCTCTGTATATTATTACATATTTGAATTCCTTGGTCAATTTTAGTGTGATTATTACACATGATATCAAAAAGGAGACGTCCAGTAAAAATTGAATATCGCGGTTATCATAAAACTTAAAAGGCCGTGACTTTGCAGTGGTGCTCATCATGAAATGTACTAACATACGCCGACCGGCTAAAGTTAAACTTCTTTTGTGTTAAAAGAAATCACTCCGTCAATTTTCAAAATTTCAATCAAAGGTACCTAAGTACTTTTTTTAAATGGAACTACCAAGTTTTTTTTATCGCATCAAATGTAGAATTTGATTACCTTTTTAACAATATAACCATGCCGATATTTATCTTTTACATATTTTTTGTAATTCAACAATTTCTAATAATTCACAGTGTTTTTCGATTTCCAAAGCCTCTCAGTAATTAATATATAAAATATATAAAAAAATACAGGTTGTTTCTTTTTAATACTAATCAATATGGTTTCGTTGGGGGCAAGTCACCTGAGGATGCTCTGTCTTTTTGCGTGGGTATATTTGGTGCTTTAAACTCCAAACAATAGGTTGCAGGGCTTTTCATGACATCACCAAAGCTTTTGATTCAGTGGACCATAACATCCTATTACAACAAATGTATGAAGCAAGTATAAAGGGGAGTTGCACACGACTGGTTTAAGAGTTATTTGTCGGATAGAAACCAGTGTGTACGTGTAGATAGAGTATACGTATTTTAGCTTATTTTCTTGTAACAGAAAGTTTTGCTTGTTTTTTTTCCAAATTTTGTAGAGATCGCAATATGTGACAGTCATGGCCGAGATAGGAATTTTTGATACACTTTACGGAATGTATTCAAAGACGTGTCACATATACTTGCTTTACCCTATAACGAAAAAAAAAACATCGATTTCATACTTTTATTGGAAACTATTTACTTATAATAGTTATTTCTTTGCGGAGTTGGCATTAACAACACCTCTTCCTGCCTCCATCGCGCCCACAATTGCCACTGTAACACAAAATGAAATAAACTTAATAAAAGTATTATTTGCGTTTGCTTAACTAATCACTTTTTGAAATGTGTCTATTATTAAAGAAGATTTTGATTTATGTATCATACGACACACGAATTAATGTAGAGGGCACAAGTTTTTCACTAAAAAAACTTCTTTCTCACCAATCTGGTTGGGAAAATGGTAAAACACATTGGCTTAATGTTAATTTACGTAACTATGATCACAAAAAGCCACTTACCAAAGTTCTCCACTGCATCGATCAGGGAGCTATACACGCACAATTCCAAACATCCTCTCGACAAGCGGCCATTACTGCCGCAACCAAAAGCGTAAAAATTATACTTCTAAGAACGAAATGCATTGCGACCAAGCTTTGACTAAAACAGTCCCAAAATCGAGGTGCTTTATACTACTGGGTAAGTGGTACATTTTATCTAATATTCTCAAACCCGTATCTCTAGCAGATTATTTCACAATCTTGAAGATTAGAAACTAAAGTTGTAATTTTAGCAACTCCTTCACTCCTTCATGGTGTCGATCGGCAGTTTTTATGCTTGTTCATTTAGCTGCTCTTGAATGGTTATAGGAATCTCTTTGAGTCATTGATCGACGTTTCTGTTTTTCAGGTAATTGTTTCGTCATAATTATCACAATATCAGACAAAGTTTGGAGTAAACATTTCAAATAGACATAGATAGTGAACGCAAGGGCTGATAAATGGTTGAGTGGTTAAAGGGAATCGTTTTGTTTACTTCAATGGAACATGTGACACGTGTTAAATTTTTCGACTTTGAATATAGTATCTAACAACCCAAAACGCTTCATTTTGTTTAAACTTTTAATATGAAATATAGTTTTTCAGCAACTGTCAAAATAACCTGCCATTTACTGACGAATTTCGAAGCACGAAGTACTAGACTTTTAAACGGTTAATTAATAAGTAAAGTTGGGCTACATAGCCGGGAGGCGTATTGGCATTCTGTACTATTATTCAGAGCAGCTCTGGTCTGATTCGCAGTATACTATGGGTTCACGTTATGCGCAAATTGATAATACATTATGTACTGCGATTCAGAGCACCGATATGGTTTAGACTTTAGAGTTTTGAAACGCTGTATGTAATGGGTTTCTACAAAGCGCGTGTACCTTAGCCAAATTATACTGCGATTCAGAAAGAATTTCAAATCGTGCGGGAGAAAAGTTTGGTATCTCTAAACTCTTGTGGTTTGTGTGTAATCAAGGTTCTCAAACTGCACTAAAATGAACTATAAAGAGGTTTTGGTTGAAATGTGCAACGAGAATACGTTTTCAATGATCGAATATTTGGAACTAGTAGAACATGAATTTAAAGCGAAACTTCGACTTAAAAACGGGGTGAAGATATTAACAGGGTTTGGTGCGACAAGTGCTTAGCTGATTTTAGTAATAAATCAAACACTAAACCGAGCACTAAACCATATCGGTGCTCTGAATCGCGGTATATAATGTATTATCAAATTGCGCATAACGTGAAGCCATAGTATACTGCGAATCAGACCAGAGCTGCTCTGAATAATAGTACAGAATGCCAATACGCAGCCGGGAGGTCCGGTGTTCGAACCTGGGTTGAGGTGAATTTTTCTTCTGTGGCTGAGCTGGGAATTTCCTTAGATCAGTTTCGAGCATTCTGATTCCGAATTACATTTTCCTGCAGTTTTCCTAATTCGTAAGGTAAATACCGGAGTAGTATAGAACAACTTAAGACCTTCTACAGAGGCACCTCTAAAAAGCATTATGCGCGGATCACTCTTGAATTGCGCTCATTGGACAAATACACGTCTAGTGCGCCAAAGACAGTCAATTTGCAACTTGTTACATAAATAGCTATAAGTGAGGGACAATAAATAAAAAATAAAATAAAACTTGCGTGAAAACGTCAGCAGTGTCATGCCCCATTTCCATAGTTGAGTTCCCTACGATTCTACTGGGTAAATTGCAAACAAGATATGAGGGAATGGTGCAGAAACTGTGCAGTTTGCGCCACAAGCAACGGACCAGTAGGAAAGAAGAAGGCACCAATGAGGCAATATAATGCAGGTAGTCCGTCTGAAAGAATAGCCATTGATATCCGCAGGCTCTTTCTCAGAAACAACTACTAGAAACAAATACGAGTACATCTTGGTGGCCATGGCCATGCCAGCAAATGGAGAGAAGGAATAAAATGGATAAGATCCTTGGAATAACTGCCATAGCAACATGTATCCCATTGGTTGACGCAATGGCAACCAACCTCGCAACCGTCGATATTTATTCTAGGTAAAACTTTTTCCCGGTATATACCTGTATTGTAGTATCGGCCCTAAGAGAAATTTACTTTCAATTTCCCGAGTGCATGTTTCCTACAGGAGCAGGGGCGACTTCTTTATTATCTGGAAACAAAAGACATAAAACAAGAGTTGCCTAGGACTGTATCTCCGCTACAACCGTCGTCCGTGTTGCAAGACGCAACAGTTTTAAGGAGGGGGCAGTGTATCGAAGATTTCAGTAATTTCTATAGACATCGAGGCGCCATGAAAGATTAATCATTGGCGATAAAGAACGAAGGCGGATCTGACGTAATCTTTCATGAGATTTATGACGTAGGTATTTGTTGGAGAACCTTCTGAAGCGCCTTGGACACTCCAGAACATTCTAGAAAGAATATTGGTAACTGTATAAGCAAATAGTGTTTCGAGTTAGTTCTTATTTCGATGCGTTCTTGTTATGATATATATCGTGAGTGATAAATTGTAATTACTGTTATAAATAAACGACGTAATTAAATTTTTCTATTTCGGTGTCACAATGATGATTTTGTACAACTGTTTTCGGCCGAAAACAGTTGTACCTACAAAGACAGTGATTATAGTCGTTTTTTTTTTGGTAACTCATCTCTTAAGTTGGCAGTTACTAGTTAGTACAAGTAGGTACTTTGTTGGGTACTTCCATGTTTGAACTTCAAAATGTCAGTCTTACTACGCTGCCAACCTAAAACTTAACGGCATAAAAAATGTTCCCAACATAAAACATGTTAGTTCTAATGTTCCCTATAGTTTCTGATAATGATTTTTTTTAATTAAATTAAAGCACCAAAATAGAAAAAATAGTATGAAAAACGCGTGTTACAATGCTTTATTGTAATACTCCTATCTTGCGGACACTCGTGCCTACGCTTCGCGTCGCCACTCGTGCCACAAGATAGTCGTATTACAATAGGTCGCATTGTAACACTTGTCTTTCAATATACTATTACGTTACAATAGTAAATTGTGTAGATCAGTCTGTTACGTTCACTTTGGGCCAACGTGACAAAATTACCTTAGATAAGCACACGGTAAGCTCAGGCAAAGTAGAGGTGGGTCGGGGTGAAAATGGGGTTCTTCTATACACACACAAATAAGCCAAAAAGGGAAGGAAACAGTAAAAGTAATCCGGATAGGCGCCACTTAGTCTTTGATGAATCTAGAGAGAGAGAGGAATACTAAAGGGATGAACAAGGCAGACCAAGAGATCCTTGTTCTCGTCTTACTAAACTCAAAGGAATACACAATTATGGGGAAAAACAAACAGTATTTGATGTCATAAATGCGGGTAGTTTAATAACAAAGATCTCAAAATATCACAAATCTGACACTGTAATATATCGATCTAGTATATCAAACTGGGAATTTAAAATAATCTCTAATAAAACAAATGAGAAGCCAACACGTAGCCTGGGAAAATATTTATCCAAAAGGGCGTCCGCAGAAACAACGGAGCTATAATCATTAAGTGACTTTCAAACAAAGTAATAATCACAACTCGTTAGTATCAACAACCAAAATGTAATCAAACGTTAAAAGGGAAAAAAACGACGAAAATAACTAAATTTACCTTGAACTCCGGTCGCAACCTTCCGAGCTCAGAGGACGCGAAACTGCAAATCTGAAACAGTCAGACACAAAAACAAAAAAATATAAGAAGGGTAGTGATTCGCGTTGCACAATATATCGCATAAGCAATGGTTAACGTAAGACACGAATGGTTATTCTTATACGTAGAATTGCAATCAATGACTTTACAACAAAATAAAATTTGGTTCGACTAAGGGTTGGTTTTCACAATCGGTATGAGAAATAAAAAAATGAAATAAAGTTTTAAGAGAAAAATACTACAAAATGTACAAATAAAATAACTGAATCTATCTTCAATAACAAAGCAATCTTATCAATTCAAATGAAAACAAACTTACACGAGCAAGTTCTTCAAAGTAAAATACATAACGTTAATTAAAAATTTACACAATACCAACTCCACACGTCTCGTTAATTAAGTACTTGCGTTTCGGAAGAATGTCAACGAACTTCGTAAAATTGGGTCATCAGTTCAAATATCGGTTTCACATGAAATGGCGGTAATTCTTCAGTCGGTAAGGTAGAAATATGTAGAGCGTTTTTGATTGTAATGGCGTCGAAACTTCAATGGAATTCTATTGCACCATATGGAAAATCGGGTATTTGCGTTTTCACGTCAAAATATCAATGTACAGTCAGGAAGCAATTGGTAAAACCAAAATAATAAACCGATACAACGAAATATCGAAGGATCCTCAGTATTACAATCACTTTTAACGACAATTTATTTTAATCTTACAAAATACGTTTTATAGTTAACAAAAATGCATCAAATTCATGTCTTGGTCATTGAGATAATGCTTTTAATCTTGTTCCCAACGATATCAGTGCAAGAAAAAAGATTTTGACATGTTTTGATCAAAATCCATGTGGTTGCCAAAAATAGATCAAAATTCATGTTTTGGTCAATGAGATAATGCTCTTGGTCTTTTTCCCAACGATCTTGGTGCATAAATAACGATTTTGACGTATTTTGATCAAAATCCATGTGGACTCCGAAAGATCATTTAACATCTTTGAATCTCATATATGCGGTTATCAAATGTGCACGACGTGATGCACTCTTTCAGCATCAAGATAATGCGTTAGAAAGCTTTTAAAATTCCCAATTCATGTTTAAAAAATAATTTTGGGTACATTTTGCCCTAAGACTTTCGACCTGTACCACAGAGATGAGTTATATTGAATTATTACACATCTAAAAGCCATAGGGAATAATCTAGCGAAATATGTTAATTTCTATTATATTGAGCCCGCAGTTTTTCCTGTTCCCGATTCACTGGAAGCCCTATAACTTTTGTTCCTGTTGAACCAGCGTACTGAAAATCAATAGCGTCCGTCCTTAAAATCCAAAGTACCCATACACCAAATTTCAACACAGTCGGCCACTTTTAAAAAGAGTTAGAGCGCACACGGACGGACGGACGGACGGACGGACGACAATACAAAACTATAAAGGATCTGAGGATCCTTAATAAGTAAGAAAACTTAGGGAGTACGAAAGTAGCCGCAAAACGGCCTTAAACTTGTTAGATAAATCCGCAGCAATGCGTCATCAGCGAAATTGGAAGTAAGATGATAAGAGAAAACTTCACTAATCTTAATGCAACACCACTATAATCCCATCAAGGTAGACAAATATGTCAAGTCAGTGTAATGGCCTGTAGTTCAAATACAAGTCAAGATCGAATCGAGTTCTTCAACAAGGACTGCGCGCGTCGACAGTGAGTGGGAGAAGATAACCGCGCCAATCAACAGAAAACTAGACAAAAGGTTTTTTAAAAGAAAACTATATCGCAAATAAAGGATCGGGTTATAATGTGAACACCTAGATGGCGTAAGGATTGCTATATAAAGGTAAGAGTTCGCATAATGTTATTCGAGAAGGATTCCACATAGTAATTCAAATATAAGCCAAAGCAAAGATTACACGGTAAAGAAAATAACGTCACAAGTCTGCCTAAAAAATGTTGAAGTTGCGTAAATGATGTGTCAAACATAAATCGTAGGTATACAAATCTATTAGTGGGCGTTGCTACTTAACTAATGGTATACATTATTATCGAGTTCTAGTTCATTATGTAATTTAGGAACTAAATGTTTTCTATTTAGATTGTATAAATGCATCCTTAAAAAAACCTACAATTATAGAGAAGAGAAACGTTAAGAAAATAGCAGATTAAATTTCCTCAGGCCGAGATCTTATTAGCACGGCAATGATCAATCTATCAACTCCGAAAAGCGTTAAAACGAAAAAAAGGTCACAAATTAAGTGCTGTGCGAAAAGTTAGGCACTAACCACATATAAAAGAAATATACTAGACAGGCTATGATTAAATACGTCGCATTTGTGTTTTAGCTTTATTACCTACCTTTAGGTACGGTACGACTTTTTCAACGTTAAGTGGCTTTTCGAACTAAAAGCGTATAGCTACCAAAAAAAAAATTTAATTGGCTCGTTTCGATGCTGAAAGTTTGCGATTTCAATCTAGTGACGCTGACGGAGGCGATTACGTGGGCGAATTATCAAATTTTAGAAATCTTCCAACGCGACGACCATCGCAAAAAGCTTCGAAGAGTGTCCAATAAATCCCACTAAGGGCGTTTAATATATGTTGCTATAAGACAGCACATCGACTCGATTATTCTTCAATTAGGAAAGAGGAATTTTCAATAAACTAGAAAAGCTGTCGAATCTAAAACCCTCTTCTAACCAAAGTGTCTGTCGAAAATGCGCAAGATTAAAAGTAGATGTTCGGTATTTGATTAAGAAGAGATCGACGCGACGGACGTTCCGCGCGGATTTAAAAAAGTTTAGAGTTTAAGAGGAATGCCGGTATTCAAGTTCAAGGAAAGAATGCTGGCGAAATGCCATTCCGGTGCCATAATAGTAAAACAGGAAATGCCTTTTAGTGAATAAGCTACTTTTAACGGAAATTTCCCTCAAACTCGTTCGGTTGAAATGTAAGTGAAATACGCGGCGATCGAAAAAAGAGACAATGAAATGCGCTGAACTATTTCGAAATGGTCTGCGAAATTAAATTTTTTTTGCCTCGGTGTTACTGAATCCATTAAGAAATAAGTGATTAATTGTGGCTTTTCTGCTTTGTCTTTCTTCCTTCTCCGTCTTCTTGATTCCCATTTGTGGCGGAGCCCTCGTCAATTTTAAACGGATAGTATATTTTTGGACGCAAATCATTTTCAATCAAAATGTTTACATAAATTTACGGATATAAATTAATCTGGTTCGGTTTCTCTAAATGCGACCTAATTCTTCCATTGCGATCAATATTCAAACGGCGCATCTAAATTTCAAAGTATTTCTAACGGGCGTTATGATAAATGTCCTGAATATAATCTGCAATAACTGTCTGAGCTGGTACTTCTTCTTGCTAAAAACAAGGTTTCTGAAGCTAGGAAGACAAGTGGAAGCACAAAAATGGTTCACTGCATTTCAATTTCTCAATTTTCGATCCCTTATCTCATATCTGCCAAGTGGACAGGAACTTGCTTTTCTCACTCAAAAATTGAGAATAAAACATTGCAGCCCAGGACCTTATCTGAGCTGCTTTGTACTTCTCCAACGTTCCCTTGTAATTCCCCATACTTCCTGAATTTCGTTTTACTTTTTCTTATTGTGCTTACATGTACTTTTTTTACCGTTCATCTGAAGCCAGTGAAGTAAATGAACGAGAGCAGAATAGGGCACTTCCTCTCCTGCGGTGGCCTTGGTGCACGGTGCCAGGTCATGGCTTCGTGAGATTGCAAGTGACCTTGTTTTATGATGCAAGATCGTGCTTTGGGATTTCCCCGACGAATGAATGCTTTAGAATCTAGCGGTGGGATGCCAAAGGGCTTTGCACTCGAAATTTTATTTTGCCTCAATTTCATATTTCAACTTTTATCAAAATCGGATGAATAGTTTTGAAGATAGCCTTGAGGTACCAAAAATTAGTCGATTATTTTTGCGGTTTCTCGTATTTTATTGAATTAGTTTAATTATTTCTTTTGAACAGAAAGGGAGCGATAGAGAAAAAGAGAGAAATGCCATATTTGCAAATCTACTGTTAAAAAATGACAAATTATGCATTGCAAATTTTACAAAAGAAGCAAAGTGTTCAAGCAAAACAAAAAAGGTTGTGTACCTACACATATACACGATCGCTATTAAAGATGGAAAGATGAGATATAGACTGCACTGTGTTTTTGTCACTTAACACCTACTCATAGTTTTTTACTAATTTTGGAAGTTCTGTTAATTTAAGGGTGTCTACATTTAAAGTGCAATACATTAGCCAGCCAAGTGAATGGGAAGGTTTTTTTTTAATTTTTTTGCTTTATTTAACAAAATTTAACACCATACATGTTTGAGGTAGTAATAAAACACTGGCAATAATAACGCGCCGGAATACATCGCAATACTAAATTAGAATTAGAAAGCAATTGCAAGTTGGGATTTTCCCCGGTGGTATAATTACAGAGTGACCTTGTTTATGGTGCACCCTGGTTACAAGCGCGTCCCAAGGGGGGGGGGGGCGCACTGGATCGGTACGGGACGGACGGACGATAGACATTTCTACAGCCTCCTCGTAGCCTTCAGTCAGGTAGGCTGACCATTCCCTGCTTAATGCACTTTGACAGTCACTGGTGCATATTGCTAGATGCAATGGTAAACTGTTACTAAACCACCCACCTGCCCGAGCTCAATCCTAACGTACTAACTTTAAAAGAAATAGGTAATATACTTTTTGTAAGGCATGCCCACCCTCCGCCACGATGACACTCTCGATATTGACGTAAATTTGAAAAGATTCAGCAGCCTTAACGGCCTTAAATCACCTGATGCAATTCTGGGCGCCATAGAGAAATTTAACAAGGACACTACTCTTATCTAGGGCGTAATGTGGGCTCGATTAAAACCAACCATTTACAGATGAAGAAATTTATTTAATATAAAACAATCAAATGATTTTGAAAGAAAAACAGACACCCAGGACCAGAATAGCACATACTACGCAACAAGCGATCGATTGAACAATTAATTACAAGAGTCAATAATTCAAAATCTCCAGTCGTAACTGCGATTTACAGTAAGTGCCGCACAAACGGAAACCGTCAGGCGATATTGGATCGAAACTTTTCGATTTCAATTATAGTACTCGAATCTCGATTTAGAGGTCAATAACTTCGTTGTAATTACAATTATAGTATTGGCCGGTTGGCGATGGACATAAACGCTGAAATACGGAAATACACCAAAACAAACGGCTAAGTTATACTGCGGCCGCAATAACGCGTGCTTATCTTGAAACTAATTAGTTTATCGCAAACGACCGGAGATAACTTGTATAATAACAATAAACTTAATCTTTTACCATGTAATTTCTTTACAATTAAATACATAAAATAAACAAAGTCATTATTTAAACAAAAGTTACATATCATAGTAAATAATGTAATATAAATAAGTTTAATAAATAAATAATTCTAAACAAAAAACAATGACTCCAAATACGAATAACATGATCGAAATTACACTTGCACGGTAAAAGTAAATGCACATACAGGGTGTCTTATCGTTATTGCAATTGGCGAAGGCAAATAAACATCCGCATGGCCATATCAATAATAAAATTGGTTGTTCCCAATAGAAATGATACAATTTTTAATTTATTTATTCATGAACACTCGGTATTATTGTAAAAATACATCCACTCTCTAAATGTGAACTTAATAGGGAAATGTGGTGAAGCTGAAACGACGGTTCGGAAGTGTCGGCGCCGATCCGTTAACTTAACCTTCAAGAGGGTGTTTCGAAATTCGCGCACACGGACTGTGGGTTGGTGTTATACAACGAAAACTGAATAAAAAGTTCCTCTACCAGTTTTTTTTATCAGACCGGCACTTTTTTTTCGACGTGCTAAAGCTTGTTTACTAGCAGACGGCGGACATTTTGAAGAACTGTTGTAATTACGTACTGGTCATAATTATAGTTTATTTTGAACTTTCTTTTGTTTTTAAAAATGTGTTATTATTAAGTTTAACCAGTGGCGCAGCGTAAGGGGGGCGGAGATTTTTAAAACCGCGGTAGTTCGAAAAATAGCGGTCTGATGGAAAACTGGTAGAGGAACTTTTTGTTCAGTTTTTGTCGTATAACACCATCCCATAGTCCGTGTGCGCGAATTTCGAAACACCCTGTATAACCACTGTAGTTTTTGAAAAATGACACATTTTATTTTTTAATGTGTGAGAAGATTATGGGCACATACAGGACTTGCGACATCTAACTGTAGTTCAAAGCTCACTTGTAGGCCTGATACTCGCACGAGAGGGTAGTTTCCCATCCGAAGGATGCGTTTTTGCAAACAATAACTCTTCATTGATCATCATGACGAGTCTGTCAACACCTAGAGCTATTAATAGAAAATATTAACATATCGCAAAACTACTTCGTTGAGAAAGTTACTTCAATTTGCAAAAATATAAAGTAACGGGTAAAAAAATCGCATCGATATTGAAGGTACAAGTAACAATAATAAAAACTGAAAATCTTACCTTTAATGTAGCCAACGCTGTCGCAAGAAAAGAGCTCTCTTCGAACGAACAGGCTGAACAAAGAACAGAACCGAAAAACCCGAGTCCCATGCCTCGGTAATTATTAAATGGCTGAATGCCTGAGGGGCCTTGGTATACTTGTTAACTAGGCACAACTGCAACTCGAGACAGTCATGTCTACTATTAATTCTTCCTATTTAAACAAACACTCAACATCGTTATTCCAGACGACACTCGGTATTTCCATATACGCCACCAGAACTGATAACCACCTGCATTGCTTATCTTGTACGTGACGTTGTTTGTCGAAAAACCAAATAATTCTTGTCCTATAACAACTTTTTAACAACACCTGACTAGGTAAAACTTTAAACTCGCGTAAAAACTTCCATTTAATGGTCCCTTAAGTTTCCCGTTATAAATTTATCATACGAACTGAATACAACAATTAAAATTAAATGAATTAACCAATTGCAATGAAACAACTAACATTAAAATGACAATTCAACAAATTTTTCCAATTCAGTGTTTATTTGAAATTACTTGAATTATGTTATATACAGGATGTTCCGACTACCATTTCCGATATTACGTTAACCACACGTGTTTTTACACTACAAGGTGACCGGTATTGTTTCAATCTAAATAAACCACACCCCCCATATAGTTTACGCAACAATACTTGGTGTATTTAGAGCTACCGTAATTGAAGTTACATTATACCCCCATCAATGGCTTGGTTCTGTAATGGGAAATTGGGAACGAACTCAACGTTTGTGTGCAAAATATCCTATGGCAGAAATGTCTGTGCCAACTAGGTATACACTTCAAGAAATCTCCTTCTAAGCACAATGCGCCCATCTACCTATTTATCATAGTGTAATCTATTTGAACATCTGCACTATTCCTTTATGCGAATGATATCCGTCGAAATTATATAATTAAGGACATTGTTATGAATACACAGTGTACTGCTTCAAAGCTACATTAATATCATTAAATAACATCCCGTGTGAAATGCTAATTTTAGTTTGAACCTTTATGCAAGCAGCATCATGTAATTGTTAATTGTTTCAGGTACCCGACCTCAAGAACTTCTCGTCCTTAATTAGACTTCAGTCCTAATCGGTGAGTTGATTTTCTATTTTGCATTACGAAATCCATTCGTCGCCGGTAGTGCAGCTGCAATTTAAAAGTTTTCGCGATTTATTAGCGTAATTTCGACGTTGCGACAGCGAGGATCGAATAAACAGCTTTTCTAAATTTCATTTCAGTTCGGCCCTAATGTTTCCCATTTGCTAGTACGACGTAATTCCAAACTGCAATACCTATTAGTTTTTATATTTAAAATTCGGTCGACATTCTTCGGATTTCCTTCAAATATCTACAGATGTCGAAGGTATGTACATCCGAAAATTGGGAATAACTTGGTGCAAAATTTTTCTCTCAATTTATGCCAATGGAAGAAAATCTTGCTCTATTTATGGTTTTGTTACTAGTGGAAAAACTTGGTTGGGACGTATTGTCTAAGAAAAAGATAATCACATAATTTTCATGACTGCGGATAAGGTATATTGTAAAGCGTGTCCCAAATTCAGGGGTCGCTCAGTCTAACGCTGCTTAGAAAGTGAAGGAGTTCCGAATACTTTCGGAAAAATATTTTTTGAAGAGATAAACACTGTACTCGAGCGCCACCAAGCGAATGCGGTCTTGCCACTGGACAAGAATGCGTAACGGTTGCAGAACCGCTGCCACAGATAACTAATCAGAGAAACGCTCTCCCGAGATTCTGTTGGTTTCGAG
>NW_022170663.1:17676880-17702179 GCF_008802855.1 Photinus pyralis | reverse complement strand
TCCGTGCATTCTTAATGTCGGTTTCTTGCAGTTTCTCCCTCTTTACCGCATTGTTAATCTCTTGATGTTTTCTCTTGTAATCGATATCATTCTCCGTTATTCCTTATTCTAGCGATTAGGTCACCCTACTTCTCTCTTTCTCTTCTAACCTATTTTCTATGATCTACTGTGTCATTGTTTTTCCCTACACATTCACTCTAATTCTTGCAAAGCCCTCCACCTCGTTTATTTCTTCCTCTTCCCCCATTACGTATCGGTTTTTGCGTGCCTGTTGAAGTACAATTGTGCTTTTCGCTTTTAATCTCTCGCGTTTCCTCCTCCTCTTGGACTTCCTGGTTATCATTTTGTTCCGGTTTTTGTTTAATAAAAATTAGAATCCCAAACCGGCCCAAACAAATGTTTTTGAAGGTTATAATTGTTCTAAGATTCTCTAAAGGTTCTAAAAAGGAAATGTTCTAAGAAAACTCCGGATTTTCCGGAGTAGATTCAAATAAAATTGCAGGAATAATAAAGAGTTATTAAAAAGTAAATATTTTAAAGATGTGTAGGATAATATCGATAAATCTAGATTTCTTAGCGTATTCATCATGGAAAATACAAATGGGCGAATTCCACGAGCTCATCTGAGGGTTTGAGATCTCAGCACGGAGATTACGCAAAAAGTATTTTTAATTCAATACTTTTCCGAAATGGGAGAGATTCTCGGTTTTAGGTAGATAGAAATTAAATAAATCATGTCAAGATCGTAGTAGAAGTAAAGGGGTTGGGGATAATAGCTAAGGGCGCTTATGTAATTCTCAAAGGTTAATCCTCCGAAAGCAGTGCAAGGCACATTCTAGAAATATGTGAGAGGAAGAGATTTTTACTGAATAAAACAGGATTCGCAAATGTCTTTTGCATAGAAACAAACATAAAACGAGAAATGAATTGATACCTATATACGGGTTAATGGAAAGTGCTAAATTGACTGCGAAAGGAAAACAGTAAATCGATAGTAATTTCCGGAGTAGGTACAGTTTACTACTACCGAAAATGAGCAACGATTACTTTAATCTGTTCAATTCAAATTCACTGAAAGAAGCGTGCAAGTCAAGTCCTATAGGATGCAAATGAGAATGTTTCGATTTTAACTGAAATTAATCACTGAAAGAGAATTTGTTAAATAATTTGACATGGAGAGAGAAGTGAATTCGAATTCAATCTCATTAGCAATTTTGTAATAGAATAGGGGTGCGTGGGGGAGTACTCAGTTCCGCACGTTTGATACAAAGTGACAAGTGTCAGTGAGGTTAAACGATTTCATTTCCAAAAATTCACTTAGTGACTTCAAAGTAAAGAGTTTGTATGTTTTCCCAACAAAATCATCTGAAAAACCTGATGTCAAAGTTTCAAAAATGGATGGAGTGATTACATTTTTGCACTCTGTGTATTTTATTATGAGGGACGAAAGGTGACAGTACAAATTTTCTGCCTATATTCCTTTTTCATCCCCCTGAAAGGTTAGTATGGATAGTATAAGGTCGTAAAGGGGAGGTTGATCGATTAACATTATCACTTGAAGAACATTCCTTACAGTAAAGACACATGGACGAACGATAGCACATTTTTTTTTCAATTCAATGAAAATGTAGAGCGCATAATTTGACCAATTTCATTCAAACTTGATTCCAAAGCGAGCGCAAAATGTTCTACTCTCTGCAAACCCAACTCGAGAAACCTGATGTATTCCCAAGAACAAAACACTTAATTAATAAACATGAGCTGTTAGGTCTCTACCCTTGCCCTTGTTAAATAGCCTTGTGAGCACAGGAAATTAACCTGCATTGAACTTTCTTGGACGTGAATATTTCCGGATCGCTTTCATGTTTCTTTGATCATTTTTTTTGATAACAAATTTGAGATTTTTTTAATTTTTTAGTTTCATTACAAAACACATTCGAAAAGTTCTTGATGTAAGATAATCTATACAGTTAGGAAATAAATAAGAACTTTTGACTTTTGTTTTGTAATGTTTCCACCTGAAACTTCACAATAAAAGCTTGATTTACTCTATAATTGTTTGGTTTAAATTAGAAATGATACGCGTCATCAATACTTGAATTTTAAAACGATATGTTACGGGCAACTGTTTAACATCAACTTTATCTTGAAAGTGTCGACTTTGCACGGCCGCGTAATATCGCCCAAACTTTCAATGTCCCAATGTACCCTCTTTCAGTGCATATGATACCGTGTGATACATGAATTTTTGCCATTTTGGGGCAAATTTGGGCTTGACAATTGCCATTCTTTTACGTACACATTTTGCGGAATTGCAGATTATATCTTGCCGAAAATGCCCTTAGGACTTTTCTTTTTCTTGAGCCGCAATGCAGAATCTATGCAGTTCATCGGTTATTCCACTTTTCAAGTACGAACGCATATATTTTAGTAAGCGCACCGGCAAATTTAAGCGGAGCTTAGCTTAAGCGTAGCTTAAAATCCATGGCAACGATTATTGAGACAGTGGTTGTCTTGGATTTTAAGCTAAGCACCGCTTAAATTTGTCGGTGCAAACGGCCATTTGTCGTCTAAATTTCACGGTGGAATCAACAAGGCTTTTATTTGAGGAATAAAATACCCATATCAGCTTTATTTCGTGCGCTCATAGAATATTCGAGTAATAGCCGGAGCTTTGCTCCCCAAAAACCCCATTTGAAATGTATTGCGATTAAGTTTAAAATGTCACTACGTTTGACGTTTACCTAAGTCTGCCCCGCTGACGAAGTTCTTTTTGTTTCAGAACGATGACAGCCGCTCCGTATTCGCTGCTAAGTGTAAAGAGAAGTTAATCAAAATGTAACTAAGAAGCGGGGGCCAATGGGTGCCAATATGGGAAAGAACTCCTCCTTGCTAGACGCGCTCCCATCAGGTCAAGGTACTCTTCACATAGTGATGCTGGGATTGGATTCGGCGGGGAAGACGACGGCACTTTACAGACTGAAGTTTGACCAGTACCTCAATACTGTGCCGACGATCGGGTTTAATTGTGAAAAGGTGAAGGGGATGATCGGGAAAGCTAAGGGTGTCAATTTTCTCGTTTGGGACGTCGGGGGACAGGAGAAGCTGAGGCCGCTATGGAAGTCCTACACGAGGTGTACCGATGGTATCGTCTTCGTGCTGGATAGCGTCGACGTCGAACGAATGGAGGAGGCGAAGATGGAGCTGATTCGGACAGTGAAATCGCCCGAAAATACCGGCGTGCCCATCTTGGTGTTGGCGAACAAGCAGGACCTGCCCGGTGCGCGGGAACCGCGTGATCTCGAGAAATTGTTGGGACTTTGCGAGCTGGGGGGTGGTGCGCCCGGTGGACACTTGTGGCACGTGCAGCCCGCATGCGCGATTACGGGCGACGGTCTGCAGGAGGGTCTCGAAGTGTTGTACGAAATGATACTTAAGCGAAGGAAACTGGCCAAATTGTGCAAAAAGAAAAGTAGGTAAAGATAATAGTGAGTGCAGGATAGTCAATAGCGCGAGTTAGTGTCTGCTAAAACTTCCTAGGATCAAAGGTAAACGAAACGAGTGCAAAATCTGTTCTTTTTAAAAAAAATTTAAGCTTTTATGACGTTGGTGGTACCCGCTTTTGATAGTCATTGTTAAATGTTTAAATTTTAACAACTCTTGTGAGTACTGCAGGGTCGGTGGTGAATTTCTATAAATTATGAATGACACTTCCATTCTAGCCCAATTTCTGTGATTTTCGGACAATACTTCCACTTACGTTCAATATCAGGTTCTAATCTGAATATCTTTAGACTAACTAAAGATCATTTATGATTGTAAATCAAGCATATCATAGCGCCACCACGCAGTACACACACGAAGAATTTACCAATTTTGTTTGTAATTGTGTGAATATTTGATTGAAGATTGAAAGTGAACGTTTTTTACTTGTATTATGACGATGTGAAACTAGAAAATGTTCCCAGGAGCTTTGTTTGTGTTAGATGATGTGCAATTATAACTAGTAAACTATATTCATGAAAAAAGACATGTGTTAACCCGACTGTGATGATTGTCAAAATATTTTTCTAATTTTTAACGTTACCCACTTATGAAAAGGACCGATATTCTAACAGTTTTTTTGATATATTCATGAATATAGTCGGTATTATAAACAAAACCAAAGGTGCTCATTTATTTTTAAGATTTTAGTTGTATACTTTTAACCGTTTAGCGCAAACCTTGTGATAGTGTAAATTCGGATGTAAATTAGTCTCTTTCATTGCTTTTCAAAATTCGTCCAAATGCACAACGCAAACTCCCCACAGTGCCTTCGAATTTTTCAATTTTAGTCGTACGTTTTCTCACCGCATTTTTATTTAGCCGAAGTCGATCGTTCTCATGCACGACGCACATTTTCCATGAAAAATCTATTTAAATCCGCATTTACACCTTCAAAATATTTTTTATCTTAGTGTGAGATATTATGGCCTTTTTAAGACGATATTTTTTGTTGTATAAATATAATTGTTTATAAACTTTGTATATCCTCTCGTGTTAATATTGTATACATTGTTTTTATGATGATATGTAAAAGTGTAGAGAAACACGTCTAGGTTTAAAGCATATTTAAAGCAAAATATCCTGTTGCCTGCCATGTATCGTTTGTAAATATGTACCTAAATATGTAATGCAATTAAATTATGTTTGTAAATTTAGTATCGATTTGGATCCCCAAATTCCTCCTCTTACACAAAAAAAACTTTGGAGCATTGGTATAGTAAGTTGCAAAATATGTTAATACCAATACGGAATACTGGATAAAAATATTCACAATCGCAGTGAAGGCATCGAAACAATTCGAATACTTCACATTCGGGTTCTTTTGATTTTTCATATTTTTTGGATTATTCACTTTTTCCGATTGTTTCGTTTCTTCGGATGAATGAGATCCTTCGCACAGTTTTAATAATTCGTCAAGTTGCTCAAACCCTTGATAATTTTTATCTTTTCCTTAGCTTCACTTCGGATGATTTGGGTTATTGAGTTTTTCTGATTCTTAAAGTTCTTCGGATACTTTGCATTGTTTTGATTACTTCATGGTTCAAATGTTCATAGGCTTTCTCATATCCTTCAGGTTTCTTTGAAATCGTTCAATTTTTAAACTTGTCTTGATTTTTAACATTCCTTAAAATTTTCTGTGCCTTAGAATTTTTTCGAATCAGATTCTCTAGATTTTTTCGTTTGGTCCAATTCTGCCAATTTTTCTGATTCTACAAATTGGATTTTTGGATCTTCACGATGTTTGGATTCTCCAAAATGCTACCATTTCTTGCATTCTTTTATTTTATTGATATTTTTCCGGTACCTCGAATTAATCGCATTTTTATCGTTTTTCGATTATGAAAATCGAATTTCAAAATTCATCAGTTTTTTTGGAATCTTTCTTTACTTCAAATTATTTCACTTCCTTTGACTTACTTGGATTCTGTAGGTCTATCCGCTGTGCAGTTTTTTTTAATAACAAACAAGAATGTAAGACACATCGGCACGGTACGACGCAAGTGATTTTGACCACGTAACGATCTGCGAAATAGCAGAGTGCGACATCAACGAAAAAATGTTTGAAGAAATCCTATAATCCGATTGGGCTCACTTGTGAATCTAAACCTATCGGGGACACGCAAGAGACAGAAACGCATAAAAAATCGATCAAGATCCGATTCTTTAGTAGGAGTTCAATCACCAACACACGTACAGAAGAATTTTATATATAAAGAAGATTATTACCAATACGTTTTTCAAAGATGCGTTTACTTTATAACAAACCGATAGAGGGGAATTTGGAGGGACCCGACAGATATAAACGTTGACGTTGTCCTCTAACACGACTGACCTGTCACCCCCAATTCAATAGGGTTTTTACTTGAACCAACAGGATCCTAATAATTGAAATAGATAACAAAGTAATCATGTGAATAACAAAGATGAGATCGTTCAACCGAGTGAGTGACTAATTAATTCTTTAAATAATCACTTAATGCAATTAACATTATTATAACAGGACTTATTAATAATTAAAAATTGGCTAAACCAATAATGATAAAAAAGAGTTAACTTTTCCGCACGGTAGCGTCTGTTGAGACCCAGCAGTTTATTTTTATTGTATTTACTTCTCATGCATCGCTTCGCCTTTTATTGAGCGAAGTAATTTTTTTAATGGATGTTTAATTTGATTTCATAAGAAGTACCTATATACCGTTTAATATCATCGATCGGTTTGGCTTTATTAAAAAGTGCTGCTGTTAAAATTTCAGCAAAATCGGCACAAAAATAAGAAATTTTCCTCTGCGCTTGCAAAAATGTATTCAATGTTGAGTTATCGTGCTAACAACGACAACGGATTTTTTTTGTGACGAAAGCAATACTTTACCTACCCATATAATATGCCAAAAAGTAAAAATAATCGATATAACCATTGAATAAAATTTATTCAATGATATAACGAATTACAATTTCCGCACGCGCATAGGTACGTATAAAACTGTTTTTGTGATTATTTGACTATTATTGTATTAGAGAACAATTAATAATTTCACAAAGGTACTTGAAGCACGAATCCGTTAATAATTAGTGAGGTCGTCAATTTATCAATAACTTACCGAAATAACCGATATTTTTTAATTATTTGATAATCGATGAAAATAGTCGAATTTTGACTAATCAAGTCACACGTCATAATAAAAAACAAGTTGGTTATTTAAATAGAAGATTAATCAAATATTATATTAATAGGGTAATAAATAAAAACGTAACTAATCAATTAATTAATCTCTTTATTATATTTAGACTTTTATTATACTATTGCATTAATTTGTAATTAATCGATTAGCCCTAGGGTCAATTATTAAAATAGTACTTAATTGAAAATAATGGAATAATAAATAAACTTGTAAGGAATATATCAAACGATCTCCGGGCCCTCTGAAAGTTTTTCTTTGGATCATGATAAACATACTTAATACTGAAAAGATAATTGGAAAATTCGAAACTGTTTATTATGTACGGATCGACAGAAAGTCCGAACTCGCTTTAGGGGCTCGATAATAATCGATTATTATATAAAATGTATGTCATAATAACAAAAGTCTTTCGGTTTCTGCTGGAATATGAGCTTTGCGCGAAATGCCAGTCTAATGCGATTTATTAAATTAATTTCTTACCCCACACAGAAAGAAGTAAATTGTAAACATTTTGATTACTCACACAAAGTACGTAGTATTTAGACAAATAATCTAATTTCGTTGTAGACGAAAACAAACCCCCGTTAATAAAATTTGTCATTTGTCGATGTTACCGAGAATGCTAACCCATCGA
Source organism: Photinus pyralis (assembly GCF_008802855.1). Classification (NCBI taxonomy): domain Eukaryota; kingdom Metazoa; phylum Arthropoda; class Insecta; order Coleoptera; family Lampyridae; genus Photinus; species Photinus pyralis. The sequence continues at coordinate 17,694,820 of NW_022170663.1, read as the reverse complement.
ACACGATGAGTACAAAATTTTAAAAAGGTGGTCAACAAAACACATTGGTTAACGAGTGAAGCAGTGCGGTCAACAGAGCCTATATCAGTGGGGGCCTAATAAACATGAGGATTTAAGAAAAACCTCAAACTTTACATTCTTTTCGCCGTGTAAAAATAGACAGACGATTTTGCCAAACTCTCCCTAATGTTCCAGCGCAGCGTCGATCACTCGCGGTTGCGGCCCACCTGCAGTTGTTTAGTCGCCTCTTACGACACGCAGTGTCCTCTGCGGTAGGGGTATTCTTTCCCGACCCTGCACGGGCAGTGTCCAGATTCGGAGAATAACAGTACGAAATTAGTGTACCCGTGCTTAAAGAAGCAAAAATTTCACAATCCTTCTCCCGTGTATTTGACAAGACAAGGAATCCTGGATGGGCAAGTGTGTTTCGTCCTGCAAAACATATTTGGATGCTATAAATGGATTCATGCTCTGGAAGCGTGTAAAAAACCGTTGGACTATGGTGACAGTTGATCCAAAGGACCTTACAGATTTTCAAAAGCCATGTACTCGTAATTGCCCGACTGTTGCTTCAGGGGAACGATATGTCCCTGTAGGAGATTGGAAATTGTTGTGACTTTTGTAAATGTAAAGTAGTGTTTTGCACCAATGCAAGAACATAAGTAATTTAAAGAAGTAGTAATACATTTTCATGTTATTTGCCTACAAAATATCAGTAAAACTTTAAATAATTAAATCGACTCATTGTGTGGGAAGATATACTTGAACATACAATCTATAGCAACTGACGGCCATTTTTAAATATTAGCGACCAAATATCCATGATCTGGACCACATGATCAATGTTTTTTAGCTTTTGTAGGTGTCTATAGGAGTGTAGCTAAACATTTTGAACTATTTGATAGTTTGGAAAAAAATGTTTGTGTGGGTCCCGTCCATCACCTATCGTTTGGTGGTAGGACAAACGGCACTTCCTGTCAAAATCACTTTGTATTCTTCAAATTTCTGTAGTACACCAGACCCCTTGGATTCTTAAGATCTCCCTTTAAATTTCAAAATTCTTCACCATTCTAACGGTTGGGAATTATATCGATTCTTCAAATTTGTCCATTTTGATTTTCCCTCGGTTGTTCGGAATCTTCAATTATAGTGCGGGTTTATCTGCTTCTTAATAGTTTTTAAGTTTTTCGAAGTTTTCAAGCTTTTCAAAATAATTTAATTCTTCGCGTTAAGTCCATCGGATGCGTGGAATTCATTCGAATTCTTCTCATACTTTAAATCCTTAGAAGCAGATTTCGGTACTCAGAATTCGTCTTAATTCTTCATCAGTTTCTTCAAATTCTTGAAAAATATATACTCTTCGTATTTTTACGATTTTTCAGATTCTCTAGGTTTCTTAAATTCGTTAGTTGTTAGGATTTGATAAACTCACTCCGTCTTTTTAAGTTTTATACGTTCATCAGAATTTGATGAGCATCGCATAGTTTGTATGCTTTACAATATTTCACTTTCTTCATATTCTCCTTTCCTTCGGACTCTTCATATTTTTAGCGCATTTTTTTAAATTAAAAAAAATGTGCTATTGTTTGCGTTTGGTTCGTCCGTCCGTCCGGACCCACTTCTGCCGTTTCGAACTACTTCTAGGGGAATGGTCCTAGAGTCCAGGAATTTTTTGCAGTAGGTAGCCTATACCTTGAAGGTGTGCCAGGGGTTAGAAATTAATTTTTTTTATCTTTCATCTTCATGGTACTCTAATGAAAGGTCTCAACGAAAGAAAATAATTTCTACCAGCCATAGTCTTCCTCCTCGACCTCTTATCGTGATCGGATATATTCCCTTATGCCTCCAGAACGGATGGTCGGAAGAGGGTACTCACAAGAGGCGATTGAGGCGTCTGGAAGAAATATATCCATTGATGATTTCAAAACTTTAAATGTTTATGTGTAAAGAGCCTCCTCCCCTTATATAACACCACCATTTCCTAAGCAATTTCAGTTTTAAGAAAATGCGATTTATCTGCACAAGAGTTGTGCACAATTTATACTTGTTTATTTCTTTCAGTTTAACCACTTCAGATTAGAACCTATCACTTCTTCGGATGCTTTTTGTTTCATAAATTTAATTACTTTCCCAATGAAGTAGAGCACAGACGTCCATCCCTAAGAATACGCAGTAATAGACCTCTACCGCTTGGCTTCTTTCTGGGGTGAAGGGCATCATACGTTTTTTTTCGAAATAAATCAATGTTCTTTAGGGAACTACGCCCACAACGGTTCCAAAATGTGCGTATATTTGTAGTTTTTAGCTTCCTAGCGTTAGCTAGGTGGCTATTGCGATCACCGTTTTTTGGACATCATAAAATTTCATCAAATGTCGGCTTTTAGATCATTTTAAGCAACTTTTAAAGAATAATTTTTTTTTCCATCTGTATGTATGTGCGTACGTTCGTATGTGCGTACGCTGGCAATTTTCCGAGGTAACGGCTCGACGGATTCGGTTCAAATTTTGGATGTTATGGATGGACAAGTTGTAAAATGTCATTCTTATTGTTACGTGCCGATTGAATTGAATAAGGAGCTTTAGTCCAGTCAAATTAGCGCAATTTTGGACAAATAAAAACATTCATCGGTAAAGATCGGGATTTTGGTATACACATTCATTGGGACTTTCTATTGCACATACTAAAAGTCCCTGTCAAAATCTGTTGCGCTCGAAACGCCATCTTGGAAAAACGGTACACTTTTCCAGTTTTTGCCCATGTCTCGGCAACAATTACTGATACGAAGAAATAGTTTACATGAAAAATATAGTTTACTAAATTCCCTATAAAAAAGAGTATTTACATTTTTTGTATCTCCAATACTTTAGCTGTAATCTCACGTTGAATGCGTCAGAACTCAGAACGCGTTTAGGCCCCGTATCGTAGTTATAGGAAGGAGACCGTCTTTTTTATTACTACACCGAAGCATTCTAGCAATGACATAATGTTTTATGATACGATCTGAGACAATTTTTTTTCGGGGTTCAAAAAAAGGCAGTGTATAACCTTCCTTTTTTTTTACCAAAAATCGACTACACCAAAATTTCTCGGGAAAACACTTTTTCTTATTAATTTTGGTGCGTAGAATCCAAAACAATTTGTACTTTTTCGATCAGACTTCTCAATCAAAAGTTATAGACTAGAAACCAATTTCGAAAAAAAATTCAAAGGGCTGTAACTTTTGAACTAGTAGCCCAACCTTGGAACTGTTTGAAATTATGGATTCTACAGGCCACATTCTATAAGAAAATTTTTTTTCCGGGTCGATCTGAGAAAATTTTTTTTTCGGGGCTCAAAAAAAGGCAGTGTATAACCTTCCTTTTTTACCAAAAATCGACTACACCAAAATTTCTCGGGAAAACACTTTTTCTTATTAACTTTGGTGCGTAGAATCCAAAACAATTCGTACTTTTTCGATCAGACTTCTCAATCAAAAGTTATAGACTAGAAACTAATTTCGAAAGAAAATTCAAAGGGCTGTAACTTTTGAACTAGTAGCCCAATCTTCGAACTGTTTGAAATTATGGATTCTACAGGGTACATTCTATAAGAAATTTTTTTTTCCCGGTCGATCTGAGAAAATTTTTTTTTCGGGGCTCAAAAAAAGGCAGTGTTCCTTTTTTTTACCAAAAATCGACTACACCAACATTTCTCGCGAAAACACTTTTTCTTATTAATTTTGGTGCGTAGAATCCAAAACAATTCGTACTTTTTCGATTAGACTTCTCAATCAAAAGTTGTAGACTAGAAACCAATTTCGAAAGAAATTTTAAAGGGCTGTAACTTTTGAACTAGTAGCCCAATCTTCGAACTGTTTGAAATTATGGATTCTACAGGGCACATTCTATAAGAAAATTTTTTTCCCGGTCGATCTGAGACAATTTTTTTTTCGGGGCTCAAAAAAGGGCAGTGTATAACCTTCCTTTTTTTTACCATAAATCGACTACACCAAAATTTCTCGGGAAAACACTTTTTGTTATTAATTTTGGGGTGTACAATCCAAAACAATTCGTACTTTTTGGATTAGACTTCTCAATCAAAAGTTATAGACTAGAAACCAATTTCGAAAGAAAATTCAATTTTTTCCGTATCAATAATTGTTGCCGATATATAGGCAAGAAACCGAACAAGTGCTCCTTTTTTCCAAGATGGTGCCTCGAGCGCAACAGATTTTGACGGGGACTTTTAGTATGTCCAATGGGGAACACTAATGAACATGTGTACCAAAATTCAGATCTTTACCGATTAAGGTTTTTATATTTTCTTATTTGACTGGACTACTTTGTATTTACTGACTTTAGATAATAAATAAATTATTGGTAATAGGTAAGTATTGGTAATAAACACAAACAAAAGTAAAAAAAGCGTGAGAAGACGTTAAACGGGCAAGAACGCTTTTTGATCTGAGGTGAGCTGGGAAGTAACTGCCCAAAAAAGAATGCCATGCAGATTAATAGCTTATGACCGAAGTACGTCGAGAGCATGTAGTAAATCTCAAGTGATGCATCGTTATCGGAAATCTAATTGACGTAAATACTTAAATCGCGTTTTTTAATCTGTTCCTCCGTTGGACTTCTACGACTTTCTTATAGTCGTATAGTCTTATAGTCACCACGTGCGCTTTTGTGCATACCGGTCGGTAAACGTGACCGTGGGGTTTCGCAACAACAATCATAAAACGATTCCACCTGGATTACCTGTCCGAATAACTGAAGGCTTGTCGTTATTTTTCAGGTGTAGGTACCTATAACTGTAAAACGTCTTAATGGAAGCGTCTACCTGCAGCTTCCCTGGCCAAACTGAATGCTTCTTGAGAGTTTCCATAAAATTGTGGAATTTTGCGTGGCCGTATACTTTAATAATTATAGAACTACAGAAGACAAACGCGTGGTACGAACGCCTTTAGTGGACCTTTTATAATAAGAATAATTTTAAAATTATATAGCGAACAACCTGTTGTGTGTTACCATATTTGTAGTAGAAACATGTAATCGGTTTCGTTTTATAATTTATCTTGTCTTCGTGGGATACTAATTTGTGAGAAGGCAGCAGTGGTCGCAGTGGCTTTAACTGCATTCCTCCAAATTTGGTATAACAAGATTAATCATTTTATGCACTTATCGTTACTTAATAACTAGTCTATTCTTTTACAGCAAAAGCATGTAGGTGTAAGTTGTCTTGTCTTCCAGGGCAATAACTGCAATGAAACAATCAACGTCTTTTCTGAACATAATATGAAGGTGTATTCGTAAAAACTTTGCTATATTACCGGTCCTTTTGTATTCTTTTAAGGTATTATTAATTCTTCTTTATCGTGTGTTTGTGACTGAACCCCTCTTAAACGGCTGGAGGGATTTTGATGACTATTTTTATGTGAATCTGTGTACTGGTTTAAAATCACAATTGGGTCCGATTGGATTATAGGATCTTTTTAACAACTTCTTTTTTCGTTGATGTCGCCCTGTGCTATTTCGTGTACCCCCCCAATGTATTTACATTTTTGCGTTCTGCAGGCTGGGTTCTCCCTATCTTATATCCGCGAGCGTACGAAGTACTTCCATTCGCAACGTTGGCACACTAAATCAGTATACCCATTCCAACTACTTCTTCAATACTTTTAATTCATTGAAAAATGGGTGGATCTTTGCAAAAGAGTAGCATATACACCTGGTACGGTGTGCGTTTTCCTATCGGTTCTAAACAACTAAAGAATTTGCATACTACCACCCCTAAATGTTAAGTCGTAGGAAAAATGTTTTCATTGTTGCCGAGGAAGTCTTTTTTTGTTCCAAAATACTAACATTGTGCCCTTTTCACAGTCTTCATGAAGAATTGGAAATGTTGTACCATCGTTGAAACTGGTTAGTCCTTGAGGTATGGGGAAGGAACACGTATTAATCCTAATTAATTGAAATGAGTGCCCTTTTGATCGTACTGAATGAAGGTATCTCTGCGACGGATTCATAATCCCGATCAAATAAATTCAATATTTCTTTTGATCAACTTTTATTCAGGCAAAATTGCCGTCCTCTTCTCTCGCACGTTTCTTCGCATTGGGGCACATATTTTAACGTCTATTCTCCACTTGTGCTCTAAGATGATCATTGTAATAATTAATTACAAAACAATGGAGTTCTTTGTATAAATACTGCCTCTACACTTTTCCGTCTTTTCCCACATAGCAATTGTATGTATCTTTTAAACCCAAAATGTGCAGGGAATATCCTATGCATCTTATGTATATATATTTTTTTATTTTTCGTTTTTATTTTTGGTCTTTGTTTTTAAAAGCAAATTTGAGGATCATGACAAAGACTAGAGAAGAACTTGAGGGAACTTCCAATGACTGGAAACTTGAGGAAAATTAAAAAAAAAGAAAAGACCAATGAATGTCATAAAAACTTGTATGTATCTTTTAAACCCAAAATGTGCAGGGAATATCCTGTGCATCTTATGTATATATATTTTTTTATTTTTCGTTTTTATTTTTGGTCTTTGTTTTTAAAAGCAAATTTGAGGATCATGACAAAGACTAGAGAAGAACTTGAGGGAACTTCCAATGACTGGAAACTTGAGGAAAATTAAAAAAAAAAGAAAAGACCAATGAATGTCATAAAAACTTGTATGTATCTTTTAAACCCAAAATGTGCAGGGAATATCCTGTGCATCTTATGTATATATATTTTTTTATTTTTCGTTTTTATTTTTGGTCTTTGTTTTTAAAAGCAAATTTGAGGATCATGACAAAGACTAGAGAAGAACTTGAGGGAACTTCCAATGACTGGAAACTTGAGGAAAATTAAAAAAAAAGAAAAGACCAATGAATGTCATAAAAACTTGTATGTATCTTTTAAACCCAAAATGTGCAGGGAATATCCTGTGCATCTTATGTATATATATTTTTTTATTTTTCGTTTTTATTTTTGGTCTTTGTTTTTAAAAGCAAATTTGAGGATCATGACAAAAGGACTAGAGAAGAACTTGAGGAACTTCCAATGACTGGAAACTTGAGGAAAATTAAAAAAAAAAGAAAAGACCAATGAATGTCATAAAAACTTGTATGTATCTTTTAAACCCAAAATGTGCAGGGAATATCCTATGCATCTTATGTATATATATTTTTTTATTTTTCGTTTTTATTTTTGGTCTTTGTTTTTAAAAGCAAATTTGAGGATCATGACAAAGACTAGAGAAGAACTTGAGGGAACTTCCAATGACTGGAAACTTGAGGAAAATTAAAAAAAAAGAAAAGACCAATGAATGTCATAAAAACTTGTATGTATCTTTTAAACCCAAAATGTGCAGGGAATATCCTGTGCATCTTATGTATATATATTTTTTTATTTTTCGTTTTTATTTTTGGTCTTTGTTTTTAAAAGCAAATTTGAGGATCATGACAAAGACTAGAGAAGAACTTGAGGGAACTTCCAATGACTGGAAACTTGAGGAAAATTAAAAAAAAAAGAAAAGACCAATGAATGTCATAAAAACTTTAATGGAACCTTGTACGGTTGTGGCCGCAAGTTTTCGGTAAGCTTTAAAGGGAACTTGAGAGCAGCTTAGGAAGAAGCTTGAAAAACATTAAAAGAACTTAAAAGTGGAGTCAGGTTAAGAGAGCAAGGAACTCTAATCAAACTTGCTTCAAAATGGAAAGGAATTTGCTACGAATTTAAAGTTGTTTTCACCCCGAAAATCCAATTGCAGATCAACAAAGCTGTCTGTGCGTATTCTCAGACGAAGAGAACAATCTTTGAGTTTGTACGTGTCCTTTGAAGCATATATTTTGCCCGCGGGTTTCATTACAAGCAAATGAAAGCAAAACAAACATTTTGGAAACAGTATTATTTGTTTTCGCTTAAATGAGCAAAATTTAAAATAATGAAATCGTTGTCCTGCCTTTTTCTCTTTCATAAATGACACAAATATCAGTTTTTATAGCGACTAAACTGTATATCGTTTTACTGCTAGGACCGTCTTTGGTTCCATTGGGATAGTCTTTTCACGAAATAAGTATCTAAATCAATATACGCGGAATATTGCCATTTAACATGCAAATCTACACCCCCCTTATAGATCAAGCGCAAATTACGCGTGCTTCCGCGCCTTTGACAAGTAAAAAGCATTTTCCTTTGTATAATGTCGCTTCTTTTTTAATCCTTATACTGCTGGCGGCAAGATAACTGCGGAGCATGTAAGGTATGTGGAAGGTAATTGCGTTTTCTATTGCCTTTGCGGTTACAAATTTTGCGCTTCATTTCTTTCTAAAACGCTCAGTTGATTGAAACGCGGCGCGGTGCGGTTATAAAAATCTGCAAAGACCGAAAGGAATTTCCTGACGGCCAATTTAGCTTTGAATTACGTTCGAGACGACATATGCCTTTGATTAAAAACAAATTTTTGCTTTCGAAAATATCGTTGAGATATACGAAATGTTTAATTAGAACTACTTTTCATGCCACTATCCTACTAATTATTTCAATTGCTGAAGTAATTATTGTCGTGCGCCCTCGCAGTTTTTAATTAAAAGAAACTCACTACGTCAGCTTAAGGTTTTTTTCATTCCCTTGTTAAAAACGTATTAGAATTTATTATGTGCTATTATGGAAAATGACAGATGCTATTCCCGAAGACTGCGATGAACTAAAGGGTTAAAATTAATAATCGCTCAAAGATTAAAAATAGGTAAGTACACATATTTTTTAGCAATTGCTTTAGTTATCGAGATATCACGGGGCCTAATTAATATGTGTATTTGATTGTGTAAACAATTATTTGGGCCTTTCAGCTTTCTTGCCGCACATTAAATAATTAAAAGTATCATCCCCGTTCAGATTTTTATTAGAATTACAAAATGATCAGAACCTAATGTCTGTCCCAATTGCCATTTGTGAGTAGGTACCCTTTTCCGACAATCTATTCTGGAGATATAAGGTATAATATATGCGATCACGATAAGTGGCCGAGGAGGATGACAATCGTTGGTAGAAATGAATGAAGGAATTAGCTAAAGCATTCTAATTGCACTTTAGCTAAAGGGATGATTTGATAATAGAGAAGAGGAGAAAGTTTTTTTGTACGCTACTTAATACACAAAAAAAGTCATTTTACTAAAAGAGTTTTTTAACAAAATTTCATTCTAATTGATCCTGTCGGTAAGGAATTAGCTCAAGGGATCAATTGATAGGGGGAATAAGTGGCTATTGCACCCTCCAGTACGACATGAAGTAAGGTATACAGAGTGGTGACTTGCGTAACGCATCATAGGGATTTCAATGTAAAATTCATAACATGCGATTATTGGCTCCCCGAATTATTTTATAGCAAAAATGTATTAAGGTTTTTTTGTAGAAAAACATTTTTTACGCCAAACCACCGTATTAGTATAATAAAGACGGAAAATTGGAAAAATAAAACCCCCATCTTTTTCAATAATCTGTGATGCCATGGAATTTTATCATACCAAAACTACGTCAATATCCGTCATGCCATGAAATGTCTGCTATAAAACAAATCAAATTCTATTAAAAAGTATTATATTTAGAACAGCGAATTCAACATAAAGAAAGACCAAATTAATAAAAACGGTTTCCTAATATAACAATTTACAATAAATGTTCGAATAAGTCACCATTAACTGCAAGACAGTAACCAAGTCGATCATAAAATCCATTTCGAACTGCTGCTAATTGATAACTACATATCTTTTTGTTTTAGAAAATTCCATGGCATCGCAGATTATTGAAAAAGATGGGGGTTTTATTTTTCCAATTTTCCGTCTTTATATGAAAAAAATTGAAAACTAATACGGTTTATTGGCGTAAAAATTTTTTCTACAAAAAACCTTAATGCATTTTTGCTCTAAAATAATTTGGGGAGCCAGTAATCGCATGTTATGAATTTTACATCGAAATCCCTATGATGCGTTACGCAAGTCACCACTCTGTATAACTACTCTTCCCACTCGACCCACTATACGATCAGAAACAGCCATGCCTTACCTGGGATTCGAACCCAGGACCCATGTAGCCAAAATTAGAGCTAACTAACGTAAACTCATCTGAGCTACGCAGGTCGGCGATATAAAAATTGCATTTCAATTTTCGCTACCCTTAGCGGATTCCGTGTGTAGTCATCGCGCACAATAGTTTGAAAAAAAGTGCCATTTCACTAAGGATTAACGTGATTAAAATTATGTCTCGCAATCGTAATTTAGTAAGATAAAGACACTGTCCGTATATTGGTAAACAAGTGCTATTCAGCAAATTCCACAATTTATAAAGAAAGTTACTGTAATATCCCCGTATAAAGCGAAATTGCAATAAAGAAAACTGTTAGTAAAGTTAGATAATATTTACGTTCATTTTTAGTGTCACTAAAGTTAAAACTAATCAATATGAAAGGGATTTCCAAAACATTAAACCTAATTTCAAGAAGAAACCCTAATTTTGTCACCGCGAAACGAATTCAGGTTGCATGTAAAGTGTAAATTGTTGACCTTTAATAAATAATAATTTATCAAGCTGATATGGGTACCCAGACAATCTGCCGATAAAGGTGACGATATGATCGACCAGCAAAGGAAGCTCAACAGTTGCTTTTTTTAGGACCTCGACTGGTACGTGAAATCACACATGTAACGATGGGATAGGGAATGTAAACTATTTTAAAAGAATGATATGAGAATTACTAGAAGAAAATCTCTGGGCAATGACAATTGTCAATGGTTTACTAGTAACTAGAGGTACTCTCCAGCCAAACAGCTGAAGATCCGCTGGAACTTAGCAAGAATGAATTATACCTATTCAATGTCGAATGAAAAACCGTCTGCGAAAAATGAGCCTTGAAGTAGACTCTCTGTGTAAGGGGTGCGGAAAGGAAGAAAAATAGCTCTGCGTACATTTATTACTTGGGAGAAGAAAGCAATGCTTCGATCCTTCTCCCAGGAGAGTACAATAGGTCTCATGGTCGGGGAACAGAGATCAAGGGTGGATAGTAATCAGAAAAGGGATAAATTGCGCTGTCAATTTCATTTAACATTTTTAAACCGTTTTAAACGACGGGGTGGACCATTCTGTAAAAAAATTTACAAAATCGAAGGGGTATTCAGAAAGATCCATGTCTGTATAGCTACAATACAGAAATATTTATATTGAATACATAAAAATAATACATTCAAAGGACAAGGGGAACGCACTAAAAGTTTATTTGCTTTCATTACAGCAAGAAATGTGGTTTAACGGAACACACCCTATTCTCAAATTACGCGAAGTTGCTACGAATTAATTTCAGTTATGCACGATTTTCCTAAGGAATTTCATCTGCAAAAATGTAACCACGTAACGTAAGGAAACAGGATGCACGCATCGCTCTAAGGGTAAAGGTGCATACATTGATCATGCGTTTGACACCCTAACATTCGACAGCAATAGAGCATTAACTTAAGATTCCTCTTAGAGGACCTATGAAACCAATAATTTTTTCGAATTCCCACGACACTGACACACTTTTTCCTAGGGGTAATTATAAATAGGAAATTGACAATGCCATCCAATATTAACATCTGTTAATTATATAAATTACACCACATCGGAGGTAATGATTCCGTTTATTTGGGTAATTATAACACGGACGTTTAACAACGAAGAGTAGAACAATAGAAACGGTATTCCCGTTTTATCGATTAGAGTACAATAATAAAACACAGTGTCAGCACGAAATGTAGGCTACAAGTAGGCAATGCTTGCTTAATTTATCTATTGGCGAATTGTTAACCTTTTTTTGTAAACTTTGGTTACATTCTGTCTATTCACAACGAATTAATTTACACAATTCGTTTAATAACAGTATGCGCGATTTATGAATATAAAATTATGGTAAAATTTCGCTAAATGACCATTTATGCAACGTCCTAAAAAAACTGAAATGTCATTTGGATTTCCGTTTTAATTTACTTTTAAAGTGTGTTATTAGAACGTAAGTAAGTGGAGGAATTCATTTAATCTCGCCTTAAATTAGAAGAAGATTGAAGAAGAGTTCCAAATTCCGCCGATTTTGGTCACGTTCCGATTTTAATAACTTGATTTGTCATGCGGTGTGTATGTGTGGGCAAGTTCTTCGCTTAAAGACTCACTTTCACTATTTCATTGAGTGGTGCTTTAATTGTAAGGCATGCAAACTGATTGAATTAAGTACCTATTAAGTCCGTCGAATCTGTCAAGATGCCGAAAGGGCCAAAAGTAAGCTCATATCGTTCCTCAAACTACACAGCGCGCTCCCACGGAAAGTGTAAAAGTTTGAGAACCGCTGCCACAACCAGATCCGCTAGGACTTTACAGCTACATTCTAAATCAGGAAGAATCTTAATTTAAAAACGAAGCCACTGAATAAGTGGTAGCATTGAATAAAAACACTATTTTTATTCAATGGTGGTAGGTATATTTTCACGTAAAATTAAAACTGATCATAATCCTCCACAATAACAGAAAAAAAGGTGTCCGTTTATTCGCATTATAATTGGACGCGTTGGAGTAAAACGTGAAGTGCGTTTGTCGAAGCGTATTGGCGGCGAAAAAGTCGAAAATAGACATGGGTAAGACGTGAGATGTTCCTATACAAAAGACGAACAAAGGAATCAAGAAATTGTAGGATAATGAACTAATTTGGAAGCTGTAACAGGAGTACTAAATCGTTACAGGCAACCTGAACTGCGACTTTTGTTACATTCTGAAATTACCACCCTACGTATAGAGTGTCTTGTTGCAAATACGAACACGTGAATTAATAACTTGGCCGGAGGAATATTCTGTTAAGAAATAAGAAATAAATATTTTCTAATCTGGATGTGTATTATGATCAATATCGAAAACACTACACAGATCAAAATGTTGTATTGCCAAAATGTTGTGTTCATTTTATGCCAATTTTTGCTGTATTATGTGCATGTGGTGCTCCGGCCGTAACGGAGGTATTGAAAATGTGTGCTTCTAAATCCACACCACTATCAAAACCAAAATGTTCCATAATTTTGTGCTTATTGTTCCTACAAAAGGAAAAAAAGCTACATTGTTTATAGTTGCCTTTTGATAAATTTCTGTTGTATTTGAAACTGAAATTGTTAATTAAGTTCATCAAAATTTTGTTTTCTTTGTTTAATGGTGAGTCTGGTTACGTCTTCACACAAAACAATTTCCCAATACGAGCGTGCAGTCAAGGTTTATGTTCTGTTTAATTCTTTTCTTTTCTTAAAGTTAACTCGTCTAGGTTTTCTAAACAAAAAAGTTTCTAGGAGCAAGTGAGTGCCGAGTCCACAGTAAATATATATTTCGATAGGGGCAAATGCACCTTGTGAACAGTTAAATTGTCGAAGGCGAATATTTCGAGTAGACTTTATCCGGAGACGAGGTTTCTTCAGGGGCGAACTCATTGGAAAAAATGTTTTTTCCGCCACAAAAGTGGAGTGCATAGGTCCAGGGGCGAATTTTCAATTAAGGATAGACGTGCGTTTAACTGCTTCTTGTTTTTATGTTTCGAATGCATACAGTTACGTTACATCTTAATCTCTATACCTAATAAGCAAATTGTATGCATTTCCTTTCGATAGCATTACACGTAACGAAAAATGCACTGCAAGCAATATCCTTAATTGAAATAGACCCCAAGAATCAAAATAGTCTTTACGATCTGAGTTTTGACATCAAATGGAGCTGAATGTCAAACTCCCCCTAACTTAATTAGACGAAAGAGAAGTTTAATTAACCTGTAGGCTGTAAGTCCTTTAAGCCTCCTCCTATAAAAAGAGGATGTAAATTACTGCTTCGAGAAAAATAAGTCGATTGAGCGCACCCCATTCGCGCCTACCTATTCAAAATCAATTTCGGTATTTTCTAACGCAAGCGAGGCATGTCTTGGACAAAATAAAATGATAATCAAGTTATAAAAAGGGAAGACAGTCTAAAAGTATAATCAAAACAGGGAGATTAAATTTAGTAGTGTAGTCGCGTCGCGTCTTGGGTTTCTTCAGAATATCTCAATAGAGTCGATGCCGTTATCGTTTTTATTTATATAGGCCTTACGGATATCGGCGTATTGCAGTTATTTGTGTTTCGGTAATCTTTTAAGGTGGGGTGGTTTTCCTATTACTTTATTTTTGCACAGTATTACTTTGCACTCAAATTATCAGATTATGTTAGTCCTTATTTTCTTCTGAATGTGTCTACATAAAGCCACTTTAGGGCAGATCAGAAATATGAACAAAGTGGTGGTATATGGTGAATTTTTTATGCATGATGTCTTTCTGTAATTATCACCTTAGGTATAGATCAAGTCTGTGTAGATATAATTCTCCACAAGATCCATCAAGTTAGCCACAGCAATTTAAAAAAATAAGCAATAATGGCAATCAATTCTGGTCACTGCCTACTCTTCTGCACTCAAATCTCGATCCTACCCTCCTTTCTACTGAAAAACTTCTAAATTAATGTTGATTTGATGTAAATTAAGGTTGACCAAAATTTTATTTAATGTTTAATTTTTTAGGAACAAGAAAATTGAACGTTGCAAACAGTTCTTTTCGTCATTTTTTATGTCAATTTTGAGTATACCTGATCTGCTCTATAGGCCAGTCATATCGAACATTTTTAACTCTATAATGACTTTTATAACTCCGTAATATTAGCAAATGCAATGTACTTTTAAATATTTTGTATTTATTAATGACAACTGTTTTTTTAAATTAAATATTACCAAAAGGGTTTTAAAAAGATTCATATGGTTTCTGTCCAAGAAGTTTTCTCGCTAGATTGCAGAAAAATTACTTGAGAAGTTAGTTTTGGAATTCCTAAAATCTTGAAGGGCTTCTAAGATTTCGAAAAAGTTAATTTTCTGATTTTCTAAAACATTTATAGAATTAAGATTAAGAATTAATAAGGTAAAATGATTTTTGAAGATGTTTCTATCAATTTCAAACATTTCAAAGTAGTTTCTTGAAAACGTGCACAAGATTTTTTCCGAAATATTCCAATGGAAACTAGCAAGAATATTCCCACTTTATGGATGTACGGGTATATTAATGTATAGGTTCGCTATCGCGAAACATCTTAAGCTCTTGGTTTGTTTTGAAGAAACTATTTCTTTCGGTTTCCTCTACCACTCAAGTTTTTTTTTACATTCTTGTCTGTCCCATTAACGCTTGATTGGATATTAGATATTTCACCTATTCTATAAATTCTGTAAATAGTTTTTATTAATTTCGGGAGAAATTCGAATTTTTGTGTACTCCTAATTAATATTTCCTTCTGCCTTTTCAGAGGTAACAACGCTAACTTCTACAATCGCTCAATATTTCTGGGAACCTTCCACACTAACTTATTAATTAATATATTTGCCAAACAACGTTTTTTTATCAATTTTGTATGCGAGTTTAGTTATTGGTATGCCTTAAAGGCGAAGGAATATTTCTTTGATGATGTCGAATTTTTCCCCCTTTCAATATTTCATGGTTTATCATTAAGTGAGAGAATTTTGAGAGCATACCCAAATAGTTAACGTATTGCCAGTCGTATTTCAATGTATCTCGGGATTTAGTAACATTTCATTGAATTTGGCTGATTTTGGAAAGTTTGGTAGTGAAATAATCAAAGGAGGAAAATGAGGTAGTTTTACATCAATCATTTCCTTATTTACTCCATTTGGCGAAGGCTTTACTCCTGTTTCCCTTGTTCTTTCTACTTCTCTACATTTACAAAACATGTACTCTCCACAAAGTGTACATTTCCTTTCTTCTCTCCACTTCTCCTTCTCTTTCATATAAACCGAACTTATTTAAGAAGATATACATTTTTTCCCTCTACAAGATGCTAATTTTAAATTTTTAGTCTGACGTTATCCACCATCAACTTCGTTTTGTCTTATGGAAGTAATTTTTACTTCTTGTGTCACATCACAATTTTTTTTAATATCGTTAAAATATCTTCTTTTTTGCCTAAAAAACTTTGTCTTGGGTAGTGTACGTACGTACGTAGTTTCTTGCGTTCTTAGCGCCATTTCTTCTTAGAAAATAGTGATACTTACATTTTTGAAATCGGAAAAAAATGCTCTATCAAATTGCACAAGAAGTAAAAATTACTTCCGTAAGAAAAAACGAAGTTCATGATGGTTAACCGGAGACGAAACGTCAGACCGATAGAAATTTAAAAATAGCATCTCGCAGAAGGAAAAAAGTAACCACAATAATGTGTCATTTATTTTGAAATTCCTTCTTAGATAACTTCAGTAAAAAATTCACTATTCACAACTATTTTGCAAAATTTCGTTTTTTTTTCAGGATATATCCGAAAGTAGTTTTTCAGTTTCAAAACGTCATTTTGTGAAGCATCAAAATACGCAACTTTGCCAAATTTAAACTGAAATAATGAAATAATGAATTTATTCCGCCATTAATGGTTTACAAAATATATAAAGGTATAGAAATTCGGAATTACGTTGGTCACAGATACCAGTAGTAAGTGACCGACGCTAGATAATATTTAAGTATATAAAAATAAACAAGTTAAAAAGTAATCGTAAACGATTTACATAAAGCGCATTTCCACTTGCATTCATTTCCCATTTATAAGATGCAACTTCTGTTAAAATCGTAAAAATCCGGCCACAAATGTGAAAGATAGCGTTGCACATGGGCAATCCATTTTTGACGTGTTACTTCAATTTCAGTTTATGAGAAGAATTTCATTTCAATGCTTTTCTAAATAAGAAAGTTGGAACGGTGCATGCGCAAACCTAAATTTTAAAACTAATGTTAGATTTTCCTTTGTTCCAAGCGCCTAAGTATCAAATTTCACTTAAATGGTGCCATAGACAAAAAAGTTGGCACTGCGCATGCGCAAAAGAAAATTTTGAGACTGGCGCTCGATGATCCTTTATTCCAAGTGCCTATGTATCACATTTCATTTAAATTCTTCCATAAATAAAAAAAGTTGGCACTGCGCATGCGCAAAGCCAAATTTTGAAATTGGCGTTTGATTTTCCTTTATTCCAAGTGCCTATGTATCAAATTTCGTTTAAATTCTTCCATAAATAAAAAAGTTGCCACTGCGCATGCGCAAAACCAAATTTTTGACACTTGCGTTTGATTTTCCTTTATCCCAAGTGCCTATGTATCAAATTGCATTTAAATTCTTTCATAAATAAAATAGTTGGCACTGCGCATGCGCAAAACCAAATTTTGAAATTGGCGTTTGATTTTCCTTTATCCCAAGTGCCTATGTATCAAATTTCGTTTAAATTCTTTCATAAATAAAAAAGTTGGCACTGCGCATGCGCAAAACCAAATTTTGAAATTGGCGTTTGATTTTCCTTTATCCCAAGTGCCTATGTATCAAATTTCGAGTAAATTCTTCCGCAAATAAAAAGTTGGCACTGCGCATGCGCAAAACCACATTTTGAAATTGGCGTTTGATTTTCCTTTATTACAAGTGCCTATGTATCAAATTTCATTCAAATACTTTTATAAGTAAAAAAGTTTGCAATTCGGCTTATAAATGGTCGAGATGCGAAAAGGGCACTGTGAATTTTGAATCGATTCGATTAAACTTTTGGCATTGCGTATTATATGGCTAAATCTATGCCCATATTGAATTTCATGCAATTCAGTTCATAACTAACGGAGATGTAAAAGCGATCGAACATTTCTAAACAAGGTTATCGTTCACACGGACAGATAGATGGACAGACAGACAAAGGAACAGACGGACAGACCAACCGGCAGGCGACAGATAGCCATGCAAAATTATAAACGATCTCTAGGATCGTTAATAAACGGCAAAAGTGTAAAATTATGGAACATGTAAAAAACGGTTTTTTGTTTTTTTTGCAATAACTTTTTTTGTAAGCGGCACAGAAAA
>NW_022170663.1:17548612-17676780 GCF_008802855.1 Photinus pyralis | reverse complement strand
GCATTTCCACAAAAATAAAAAAAATGCGCTATTGTGGCCACTTTGTCCGTCCGTCCGTCCGCTCGTTTTGCGACGCTACTAGTTCTTTATCTTAAGAGCTATTGTTCTACTTTTTTCGCTATTTGGTTCGTTATGGTGTCGAGTCTTGTACCAAGGAAGGAATTTTTTCTGTACCGCTTACAAAAAAAGTTATTGTAAAAAAAACAAAAAACCGTTTTTTACATGTTCCATAATTTTACACTTTTGCCGTTTATTAACGATCCTAGAGATCGTTTATAATTTTGCATTGCTATCTGTCGTCTGCCTGTTGGTCTGTCCGTCTGTTCCTTTGTCTGTCTGTCCATCTATCTGTCCGTGTGAACGATAACTTTGTTTAGAAATGTTCGATCGCTTTTACATCTCCGTTAGTTATGAACTGAATTGCATGAAATTCAATATGGGCATAGATTTAGCCATATAATACGCAATGCCAAAAGTTGGATCGAATCGATTCAAAATTCACAGTGCCCTTTTCGCATCTCGACCATTTATAAGCCGAATTGCAAACTTTTTTACTTATAAAAGTATTTGAATGAAATTTGATACATAGGTACTTGGAATAAAGGAAAATCAAACGCCAATTTCAAAATTTGGTTTTGCGCATGCGCAGTGCCAACTTTTTTATTTATGTAAGAATTTAAACGAAATTTGATACATAGGCACTTGGGATAAAGGTAAAGCAAACGCCAATTTCAAAATTTGGTTTTGCGCATGCGCAGTGCCAACTTTTTTATTTATGGAAGAATTTAAACGAAATTTGATACATAAGCACTTCGAATAAAGGAAAATCGAACGCCAATTTCAAAATTTGGTTTTGCGCATGCGCAGTGCCAACTTTTTTATTTATGGAAGAATTTAAACGAAATTTGATACATAGGCACTTGGAATAAAGGAAAATGTAGCGCTAGTTTCAAAATTTTATTTTGCGAATGCGCAGTGCCAACTTTTTTATCTATGGAACTATTTAAGTGAAATTTGATACTTAGGCGCTTGGAACAAAGGAAAATCTAACATTAGTTTTAAAATTTAGGTTTGCGCATGCGCAGTTCCAACTTTTTTATTTAGAAAAGCATTGAAATGAAATTCTTCTCATAAACTGAAATTGAAGTAGCACGTCAACAATGGATTGCCCATGTGCAACGCTATCTTTCATATTTGTGGCCGGATTTTAACAGAAGTTGCATCTTACAAATGGGAAATGAATGCAAGTGGAAATGCGCTTTATGTAAATCGTTTACGATTACTTTTTAACTTGTTTATATTACGATTACTATTTAACTTGTTAGTTTCTACTTTGCAGCAGTAGGTACATATTTTGCTTTCTTCCTTTTTGGGATTAATTGACCTAAATGTTGTTGGTGTAATTTTAAATGAATTTAAAGTATGTTTTCGCAAACGTGATTAAGATTACAATCATTTGTCATTGAACAACGCTTTTTGCAATCTAATTCAGCACAGGAGTACACAGTTTGCACTTTTAGAAATTTTACGAAAGGCCAGTTCCACAATGCAAGTAATATACCAATACCAGGTATAAGCTATTTCAAATATAAAATCTAAAAATTCAATCCAATTTTCAGATTTTGTACTTGGAATAACTTATACTATAGGTATATACTTGCCTTGTACATTGTACAATCGCCCTAAGATGTATACCTACCTATTGTGGAGATTTAAAAAAGGGGGGTTTTCATTCCAGGGTTTTTTTTTCCGGGGGGGTTTTCTTTCCGTGGGTTTTTATTCCGGGGGTTTTTATGCCGGGGTTTTTTTCACGGTTTTTTTTCCTAGACTCCTTTCGGGGGTCCTCATCCAACTCCCTAAGACAGCTTCGTGCGAACTCCAATGGTATCCGTATATATTTGGTCGTCTCACGACGGTTTCTCTATTGACTATCAGATTAAATCCCGCAAGCGGCATCAAGACAATCTCCCAACGATTTTCCGTAAACCCAACCAAACGGATGCCTCAATTTTTCACCAGCATGTGCTCGACGACACAATGACCAAAATGCATACTATGACCAAAAATCATATCTACACTTATCCAACAGTTCGCCAAAAGTCAATGTGCCCATATTTGGTGAGCAGGGAAGGCGTTCGCGTAAAATGTCTCAATGGATCTAGTCTAAGCCAAAAACGCTCGTTCTGAAATCTTGAAAAACTAAACAATTCGCGACGGACAAAAATTCGCGTAAAAAATGCACTCTCAATTTGGGTGTAAGTCTTAAGCTTTCAAATTCTGTCTAATAGGTAATATTGGAAAAATGCTTCTGATTATGACTTTATTATTTCATAAACGAAGAAAAACAAACTCCATATAATTTTTGCAATAGGTGCCTTCTCAGTCGAAAATTGGCTTATAAATTTTTTATTGGACAGCCGTTGCGTTCCGTTACAAGCCTGTCATATAACTATAAATGACATGAGAAGAGTCTGTCATAGAAAAACAAGCGTAATTAGTAAATTATGATCATGGGAATGTACTGTTGAGCTAAGGTGCGACTTTTAAACATGAAGAGTTTCAGCGCACCAGACTGGCCAAAATCTACCGATTGTCACAGTGCGCAATTAATCACAACTAGAAAAACCAAAATCTTCGCGAGACTTTTGCTTATTTTTATTGAAAAAAAAAGGATTTTCACATTTCGTTTATTCAATCTTAAGACGGTTTTTCGGTGTCATGCACGTGTGATGATGAATTTAATGTTCGCTTTGAAGACAAACATATGTAGGGTCCTCTCAAAATAGAACGTGTGAGCCAGTTTTTAATTTTCAATTTCTCAGGGAGCATTAAAGACGTGCAGTTCGAGGAATTATTCAAGGGTTACCATTCCACCCACCTTGCTGACAGTAGTTTTGTTATGATTTATCAGACGGGCGTTGGGCTATTAAAAAATAATGGGCTCTCGTCACAGTAGCCAAAAGATAAAAAGGTACTAATAAACTGAGAGTAATTACTACTATTTAAATGGACGGGCGGCAGGTGTGGCGTGAGTTATAAAGTTTTAGTGTCAATTAATTATTAAGTAATGTTAATTTAGAAAACAAATTATTACTGGATTTAATCGTCATATAACATTTTACAGTATCTACTCGTAGATATAAATAGTTGTTTAATAAAAGATACCGTAAAAGTGGAGGATGCCAGTCTTAATTAATTATTTTGAAGACTATTCTTGCAGATCAATCTTGTGTACACATGTACTGTAATGAATTTGATTGGTCACTTAAAATTCTCAAAAAAAAAAAGGCCAGGAGAATGTTAACGACCCTTTAGTGCATCAACCTTTGATTTGTTTGGTAACAATTAGAACATAGATTGGAATTGTTTAAACATACATTCAAACCTTGCCTTCCCTCATTTGATAGTTTGGCCTAGGACCATACTTTTTGGTTGCAACTTGGGGCCTACAAGTATCTTTCGCACTCTGTGCTAATTATATGACAGCTTATATTTTAAATCAACCACTTTCCATTTCAACTAGTACACATAATCTAGCGATAAAGTTAGCACCCCCGCCTTTGCTCGAATCAAGTAAAAATGTGCCTATAATATAGGACTAATTAAAGACTAATTGTGCCCATAAAATTAGAATTTGTATCCGCTTCTGACGGAAAACCGATTTTTAAAGTGGAGGTGCTAACTTGAAATGAGGTTCGGAGGGAGTGTGAATATCGAAAATGGAGTGTTGAAGGAAGGTAGCTACAAAGGGAAAATGCAAGATTGCGGAAAATTTCTCTAAGGGCTTAAATCTTCTTGCATTATATAGCGTATATTTCACATTTATGCTAGGCTACCTTTAAATGTTTATTACCTTAGAATCAGTTTTCCGGCGGAACCAAGCGGGTACAAATTTGTGGGAACAAATTAGTCTTTAATTTGTACGTTCCATTTCTTTTTATTAATTCTGAGAATTTCCCTTTTTTAGTGAAAAAAATTGGTTAACAATCAAAATCTAACTTGGGTACAAATTAATCGTTAATTCATAGTTTTTGGTGCAACTAATAAATTCAATCGGAAAAATTGGGGGTACTAACTTGATTTCAAGTTAACACCCCCACCTTAAAATCGGTTTTTCGGCAGAACTAAACGGGTACAAATTTTTACTTGATTTGGGCAAAATGGAGGAAACTGTTTCAGTCAAGGGGATGGATGCGTTACGTTGATGCTGATAAATAGACGAAAAATTCGCTTCACTTTGAAAATGGCTTCATTTATGGAATTTTCATTTTTTGAGTTTTTTGCATTTCTTATCAGGTTTTGTTCCGGCCCTAAAGCATATACAACGCAGAAAATGGTTCTCTATATGGAGTATGGACATTTTCACTTGATTCTACGATTATTTCGCTAAGAAAGCATAAGGGCCTACATTTAAACTGATACAACGAAATATCGAAAGATCCTCAGTATTACCATCATTTTTTTAACGACCAGTTATTTCAACCTTGCAAAATACATACGGCCAACAAAAAGGCATCAAATTCATGTCATGGGCATTGACACAATGCTCTTCGTCTTTTTTCTAACGATCTTGATGCTTGACATTGTCTAACATGTTTTGATCAAAATCTCACATAAAAAATATATGCAATGCTCCACGTTGGGCAAATAATAATTGCGGTGTGCAGTGGCCCGACCAAAATGAACCATACATAAAACACCTTAAGCTTAGGTAACTCTCTTATTAAAATTCTCCCACGACACATTCGAACCAATGAAAAATTTCAAAATCAACTTCAAATTCCAAATTCTAAGGCAAATAATGGCCGCGATCAAATTCTTTAAATTCCAAAAGGATTATTTACACAACTTTTGTAGACATCTGAAACAAACCTTCAGTGATCAACAAAATCAATCATAATTGAGCATGAGGCATTTATTTGGATCGTTAAAGGGTTCGAATAAACACACACAAAATTTATGTTAAACACAAATTATATTAATCATAAGATAATAGCAATATCATTTTTGAAAGGTTAACGTTTAACGGTTCAAAGACCAGGAGAGTCAATCGAGTGATTTATCACAAATTCGCTTTCACTCGCTGAACATTGCACTTTAACCTTCTAATCTTCTCAGAACTTATTCGGGATAGGATTGTGGGAATGCTGGATTCCAAATCTTCGGAGCACCTTCAATTAAAGGAACATCTTGATTTAAAATGCTGGCTAAGCAAACTGAACTACAAGCATATCTGGTCGAGAAGTGAGTCGAATGCAGTCCTCAGCCTAGATAGGGGAAAAGGCATGCTTCGAAGCGGCAATATAGGAAGTAGAGAGAAGTGTGGGTCCTGTGGCCTGCGAATACATTCTCGCGATATATGTAGTTGTCATTGGACATTGGGGAATAGCGTGTAGAAGTACTAATCAGGTGAAATTGATCCATACTACGAGTAATAGTTTAAATGAAGAGTTAAACTTAGAACAGCTTGAGTTACAATTTCATTGTGCAGACATTCTCAAGAGGACTCAAGATGTCAATTCGTTTTTAGGACCAATAACAGTAAATCATAGAGACAAAAATGTAGAGTTTTTAATTGATTCCGGAGCTCATACTTCATGTGCTCTTTACCATTTATTCAAAAAGTTTCAAAACACTTTAAAAGTTTTAGATAGCAGCATAATAGCATTTTAGAAGAAGTTTTAAAACGCATTGACGCAGAAGGTCTGACCTTAAATGAGCAAAAATGCATTTTCCACAACACAATCACTAACATTTTTAGGTCATCAAATTTCAAACAAACTCTGACCGAATCATTGCCACAAATTTTATCAAATTTCATCAATAAAAAATTTTCCTGAGCCTTAGAACAAAAAAGAAGTTTTACAATTTTTAGGCATGATT
This sequence comes from Photinus pyralis, assembly GCF_008802855.1. Classification (NCBI taxonomy): domain Eukaryota; kingdom Metazoa; phylum Arthropoda; class Insecta; order Coleoptera; family Lampyridae; genus Photinus; species Photinus pyralis. The sequence goes on along the minus strand of NW_022170663.1, from coordinate 17,670,897 downwards.
AATTTCTGTAGTAGACCTGAAAGCAGGCATGGTCAACTATTTTTTCCAAGGGGGCAAAATAAAATTTTTCATAGCCACCACGGGCCACATTTGAAAATCCAAATAAAAAGTATGTATTGACAACAATGACTGAGTTAGTCATTATTGAAAAGTTTCAAGAATTATTTTCTCCTTTGGGATTTTTGTTTATATGGGAAATGGTAACGCTCAAAATGCCCTTGAAATCGAATGAGAGACGTGTATTGAGCTTTATTATTGCCCAATCCACAAATAGAAACGAAACACGAAGAGTCTCCCTTTATTTAACTTGCGCAAATCTGAATGCCCTGGTAAATGGTCAAATGAAAACTTTCTACGAGCACTATAGATTTTCTTAGGTCCAAACAGAAAATTAACAAGATATTTTTCTTGAGCGGGTAGCCTTCCCATCTAAATACGTCAGCCTTGTAACAGAGGTGAGATTTTCTCCTCGTTTTAATAATAATTTAATGTGTTCACGTAATACGTTTGAGGATCATAGAACAAATTTTTAGATTTCTAGGTTTATTTGGAACAAAAATGGGTGATTTAAAAAGAATTTTTATTGCATGATTTACAATGTAGCATGTAGCAATTTATTTTTATTGTTCCAGAGTCACATCTTGTCTGTGGAAGGCTGCAGCACCACGTCCAATCGGAGGGATCTGGAAAACGCGTCAGTTGTGATTCCACGTGGATGCGCAGTACAGCACACATACATAATCCCTTCAGATGGGTGGTATCAGGTTAGCAATGTCAACGATAAAAACAAAAATGTGAAACACCGGAGATTCGCGTGAAAAAAGATTTGGTTTTTTGAAATCTTTTTTTAATCCTAAAAAGATTAAAAAAGTTTTTTGAATTCAAAAAGTTTCTCAAAAAGTCTAAAAAAGCTTAAAAAAGTTTTTTGAAGTCATCTTAACTTTTTCAAAAAATCCAAAAAAGTTTTTTTAAGTTTTGAAATGAAAACAATTTTTTTAATTTTTCAAAAAATTTAAAACAAAATTGATTAAACGAGTAACTTTTTTTGAATTTTTGAAGAATTCAAAAAGGAATTCAAAAACGAAACTTTTGAAAAATTCAAAAAGGAATTCAAAAAAATTTTGTAACTGAAAAAAATTAAAAAAATTAAAAAACGATTTCAAAAAATTTGTTACTGTTTTAAATAACTTAATTAACTTATTTTAATTATTTCAATGAATTCTAAGTTTATTTCCAAAATAGTAACTTTCGGGCTGACTCTCTTACGGATTGGTCTCACCGGTGTCAGTTTTGCTAAAGTGCTACCCCCAATCTGGATGTACTGTGTAGCGTGATGAGTGCCCATCAAAATTCCAAAGAACAAATAAATTACTTATTTCTCTGTATGACAATTATAAGTTGAAAAATAAATAACCTGATTCGTATTTTTTGCCACCAATTTTATTTTGATTTCTTTAATCCCAAGTGAGCCAATGTCATTTGGTTCAAATGGACAGTTACGTGCAAGCTGTGGCCTGTAGAATCCTAGAATCCATAATTTCAAACAGTTCCAAGATTGGGCTACTAGTTCAAAAGTTACAGCCCTTTGAATTTTCTTTCGAAATTGGTTTCTAGTCTATAACTTTTGATTGGGAAGTCTGATCGAAAAAGTACGAATTGTTTTGGATTCTACGCACCAAAATTAATAAGAAAAAGTGTTTTCCCGAGACATTTTGGCGCAGTCGATTTTTGGTAAAAAAGGAAGGTTATACACTGCCTTTTTTTGAGGCCGAAACAAAAATTGTTTCAGATCAGCCGGAAAAAAATTGTCTTGTAGAATGTGGCCTGTAGAATCCATAATTTCAAACAGTTCCAAGAGTGGGCTACTAGTTCAAAAGGTACAGCCCTTTGAAAAACACAATTGCTCTAAAAAAAACTGAAAAAACACTACCAGATAGACTGAGGTCTGAAATCAGCGCTCTGCGATATTTGTATTCTGTGGATTGCACGGTCCGACATTCAGACAAAGCGATAACCCCGCGATTCTCAGGAGGATCTTATTTACATCAAAATCCAAAATTTCATATCATTTAGACAACACCGCGCGAGACCTGTGTGTGAATCGCACGAATATCGCCGAGGCTGAATGCAGCCTTATCGCTCCGTTTAATGCATTTACATAGAATGCAGACATCGCAGACCACGCTCTATCTGGCAGGGCCCTTAGTTCGTCAGATCTTTTGTATTTTTAGGTTAGTACTACCCCCCGGGGGAAAATTCTCCTTAGCACCACTATTTTAGATTTTGGATTCTCTCCGCATAGTTCGATAAAGATGCGTTGGCCAGTTTGCGTCAGCAGTAATACAGAATTACATATTGCTTTTACGGGATTTGATTACGAGGGAAGTTCACAAAGACTTTATGAGCAAATTATTACCTTTTTTTTTATTTTTTGAACTCTCGACGGAGTACTAGGTAACTTTTGATTGAGAAGTCTGATCGAGAAAGTACGAATTGTTTTGGATTCTACGCGCCAAAATTAATAAGAAAAAGTGTTTTCCCGAGAAATTTTGGTGCAGTCGATTTTTGGTAAAAAAGGAAGGTTATACACTGCCTTTTTTGAGGCTCGAAAAAAAATGGTCTCAGATCGACCCGGCAAAAAAATTTCTTATAGAATGTGGCCTGTAGAATCCATAATTTCAAACAGTTCCAAGATTGGGCTACTAGTTCAAAAGTTACAGCCCTTTGAATTTTCTTTCGAAATTGGTTTCTTGTCTATAACTTTTGATTGAGAAGTGTGTGATCGAAAAAGTACGAATTGTTTTGGATTCTACGCACTAAAATTAATACGAAAAAGTGTTTTCCCGAGACATTTTGGTGCCGTCGATTTTTGGTAAAGAAGGAAGGTTACTGCACTGCCTTTTTTGAGGCCCGCAATTTTGACGTTCCAATGCTTGTATACAAGTCTCATGGAATAAACGGTATTATTATTATTAAAAAAATTGTCTCAGATCGACCCGGAAAAAATTTGTCTTATAGAATGTGGCCTGTAGAATCCATAATTTTCCAGAATTTTCTTTCGAAATTGGTTTCTAGTCTATAGCCAATTCCGGCCCGAAATTCTCTGCACTTTTATTAAAAACTAACTTGAGACGTTTTGGAGTATAGAATACAAATCCCTCAAGCGCACGAGAATACTATGATAATTGAATGCAGAATCTTTCTTTTTCCTGAGAGATATTCAATACACCCCCCAAACGCTCTGCTTTTTAAACTCCAGTTGCCAATGCTCAAAGTGCCATTTTCCTATTTTTTTAAATTTTCGATTAACACCTTCTAATATGGTGATGCAGTGTTAGTCCCAACATTCCGCTTTTGGCTCTCTCATTGTGTGGCGTGTGTTTGCAGCGCCACTGTGTCGCGGGAACAACTACTAATATTTATAGGGATAAACGTCTTGGCCACGTTGTGGTTCAATGGTAAAGCGTTGGGCTATAAAAGTCGGAGGTCGGATGTTCGAACCTGGACTGAGTTAAAACTTTTCATATGTGATCAGTTTCGAGCAATCTGCTGGCTACTCCGAATTAGGTTTTCCTGCAGATTTCCTAATTCGTAAGGTAAATACCGGAGTAGTATAGAACAACTTATAAGATCTTCTACAGAGGCACCTCTAAATAATATTATGCGGGTCACTCTGTAATTGGGCGCAAACCTGTTGAGGGCCCAGAATAAGAGAGGGATATTAAATAAATAAATAAATAAACATTAGGTCAAAACATTCCAAGGCCTTTCCACGAATATAAAACAATGGATTTCATAATATGAACGAAGCACACCCAATCGCATTTACTGGTGATTCATTCGCGAATGGTTTGATTTTAGGTACCTATGAATAACATTGTATGACTGTAGTATAGATAAAGAGAAACCGATAACAACTGACCACATGCCTACACATGGCGCATCTGAGACAATCCACCCCTTAATAAATGGGAAGCGGAATGTGATTTTCGCAGACCTTTTTCTAACAGATTTTGACCTGCAGAATCCGAAATGATCACAATTTTCAGGATCAAAAGAAGGAAATTCAAAAGGCTGTAACTTTTGATGATTTATCCCAATCGTGAAAATTCTGACTGGTTTGGATTCTACGAATTTTTTCCAAGTCGTTTTTCGGCTGACTTAAATTTTTCTTCACATAGATACTCCACACGGAGTCAATTGTCAAATCACAATGTCTTTAAGGGGTGCTCTCGTGTCATGTCATTTTCTTTCTGTTGGGCTATGAAACCCATTATTGAAAAATCACGCAACAGGTTCGAATTTCCATTTGAATGTATAGATTGATATAAAAAGTAGATCGTTCTATAAAAGCACACCACCTGTACCTACTGATTGAAAATTTCAATGCATAATAAATACGCCTCACTGCAACTTCAAGAGACAAGTACCCACTAAATCCTCATTAAAATGGACTTGTCGAAAAGTACCTACGCGTACATTTCATAGTGGATAAAGTAAAAGAGAAGAGGAATGAATATATTAAAGAGAGTGGTAGCACGTCCGCTACGTAAACGAATGATTCACGATCGGGGTGTAACAATGGCCTAACTAAGCAGTTCTTTTAGCTCGCGCTACTGTTGTCTGGGTGGAAATGTACCTATTCTCGTCTCTCCCCGTCTTCATTATCGATGCGAAACAGCCGTTACCTGCCGCTACCGGTTACCCACGCATCGCATTGCAAATTGAACACACGTGCTTATAATGTTAGAAGAAGAAAAAACAAACGAGAGTAAAATGTAATGAAACGTTACCGTAATTTGCTACGTAATTAGGCTTGATGTAGTTCAAATTATACGCCTTTCCTGCTAGTAAGGAATGTCGCTTTTTTGCGCTGCTCTACTTTAATGCTTTATACCTAAATCTTTAGTTTTGGATGAGGCGAAGAAAAGTTATCTTAGAAATAATTTCGACGATCCCTTCTTTCAAAAATAAAGTATGAACATGTACCTATGTCTTTATACTGGGTGTTTGGTTTTTCTTATACGACCCTAAACTACATTTTTCATGCGTATATATTTTGAAGTTTGTGAAAAGGGCGTAAAATTTCATATATTTTGATGTATCACTTCTATATTTAGGTATATTAAATATTATCTACAATTGCATTTTACACATTAAAATATTTTGATTGTAGATCGTGAAAGTTTTCTAAAGTGCTGAGTGTGCGTCTTTTTTGCCTAAGTTTTGGAATTAGTTTATTTAACAAAGTCACTAACCAATAGAAATTTAGACATCGCCATTTTGAGCATAGTTCGCCAATGTAGGTTTACTCAGTAATGATTTTGGAGAAGCATTCTCGTTTTTCTATTTATGGCGATCAGTACGATCCTCTAGAAAAGAAAATTCGCGCTTTAGCACTGAAAGCGACCAGTTAGGTCCATTTTATTTAAAAGTTTAAAAATAAAAAGTCGTAGTTTTAAACATTATAAGGTAAAAAGTATTGTGAAATTTTTCCAATTCAAAGATTCGAGTGCCGAACGTCGCAGTTGTAGGGGAAAAATCCGCAAATGAATCAATTACCATCGCCGCTAGTATGTAAAATTTTAATTCATACCTTTACGACAGTTTATCAAGAAATTAAAGAATGGGACTGACGAACAGTTAAAAATCAGAGATAAATATTTACTGACGCCAAGGTTAAGGACAAATTTATTAAAACGTGGAGATATTTCGTCGACATCACAAAGACCTCTTTGTTTTCAGTTTCCTTTGCAAACGGATACTACTGTGAAATACCTAGTGTGGTGAACTTTTAACTGTTTCCTGTAGCTATAAAATAAACATCTATTTGTCTTATTAAAACAATACCAATAAAAAACTGAGAAATGCGTTTACATTTTCTAAGTAAACCCACACACACCAGACTGTTGCGCTAGGGAATTTTGTGGTTTCTTTGCCATTTTGAAAGCAGGCCACCACAGAAACAACAACTGCATTCAGCAATTTTGTAACATTCGGCATTCCTTTAAATTTTCGAAAATAGCTGTCGTCGCAAAATTTCAGCATTCAGAATTCGTTAGGGAGATTGTAACCAACTCATCCTTGGCTATATCCTGTATCAAGATATGAAGAGGAAGAGAAAGGCCGTATTTATGTAAAAAATAAAGGCCCGACTTTTCTTCAAAGAAAATAAGCAGAATTATATCAAATTTGGCGGTATTTTAAAAGTTAACTCAGAAAACTTTGTGTTTTGAACTTAGAAACAAACCTATAACAAATCAATTCTTGCAGTCACATTTCAGGAACTGGAAAGAGATTTTTTCAAGCAATCCAGGGCTGTAGCCAGATTAGTTTCTAAGAGCGGGCAAATAAATTTACAGAGCGGGCGAGCGAAATATATAATTAATTTGCTGTTTGCCGCGCCACCCGCTAAAGAAATTCGTGCGTAACCCACGAAAGTGGTGTGCTTATGTCTTCGCATTTCCGTCCGCCTGTCTGTCGTTCTATGCTATAGCTCAGTCCCGAGTCCTCGTATCGACTTCAGGTTTTCCTTATATGAAAGGTTATGGGTTCGAATTCGAACCCACACATTAACTTTTGCATTCATCACGTTGTTGCCCGAAATCGGTCCGAATCGTTATATTTTGCACCAATTCTGTTGGGAAAAAGATCAAACTCGATGACCAAGAAATGACACATGTGTATTTTTAGTGACCAAAAGTCAATCACAATGTCAAAATCGATATTTATGCATCAATTTTCTTGGAAAACTCTATCGCCCAATTCCCAAGTGGTCCATGTATACTATGGTGACAACATATTTTTGGGAAAAAACATCAAAATTGTTACTGATGTCCCGTTTTTCCTGGGAGGAAGGCATTATCGTAAAAAAATGCAAATGTAAATAGGTGTAAAAAGCATGATTGATTTTGTCACATAAATTGCAATTTTGGATGCTTCCCAAAAGATCAGATTTTAAGAAGGACGTACAAAAGGTTGGTGTGAATAATTTAGAATTTCCCCATTTAATTCAAACCAGTTTTTTGTATCCTTATTAGTTATTACACTCTGATTTTTGTTTGGGAAGCGTCCCAAATTGCAATATTTATTGGTATGAATTCAACGGCAAAATTATACATTATTCTATATTCTCGAAAATGCACTAAAAGACTCGAAATTGCTTTTTTGCATTCCAAGAGTTTTTTGAGTTCTGGTATAAATTAATTGACGTTTTCGAAATAAAAGTGTTATTGATTTTTTTCTATGGCGAACAATTTCGGGATATATGTGTGCCCCATCATCAGGCCTAGCTGAAATTTTTCCCATTTTTGTTATTAATCTTGATGCTAAATTTTTTATGAAGAATGTTTAAAACAAATAGTGGTACCATGACGTTATTAAGTTTAATAGGTTATGATATTTTTCCACGATTTAATAAACGTTACTAATTATACCATAATAGCAGTGAGTAGTTATCTCTACATGATTTACATAATTCATGTGTATTTACAGATGAGCAGAAATTATCGAGCTTGAAATACTAACAAAGTATACATACTTCTGAAAATGTTCTACTACAACATGATTGCAGTTAATCACCGGCTGCTAGGCGTTCAAAGTTAATCGGCGGTCGATAACAAAGAGGTGGTCTATGGAAAACGCGAAAGGTATCCCTTCCCCTTTCGAGTGATACGCCGACTGATACGAAAAAAGCGTTCGAAGTTAATCGGCGGTCAGTTTGTCATACGGACGTTTTCTTTGGCGTCAACACATATAATAATGGGCCACCCTGTATGATGTGAAATTCATTGTTCTTAGATGTTTGAGATTGAACACAAATTCGATGGCATCATTTAAATTCGTGGTCATTGTGATTTTGTGTCACTATTGTTTGATGTTTGTTTTGTTTAAATGATCGTTTTGTTAATTTGATTTGTAATTAATTGTAAAGATGAATTAAAGTGCTAAAAGATTAAATATTATCATTTCGAAACAATTGCATTTTGTTTCGTAAAGACAGAGAACAGCATGAAAACTCAATAGTGCGGGAAAAATTTGCGAAACTAACCGTGCATTCTGCCATCTTGATATAGATCTATCATCTGCGATAAGAGTTTGTTATCGCTGCGCAAAGCTAATTAGTTTAGATAAGCAGGTGTGCCGCGAAAGAAAACACAGGTGTTCAGTGTTAACTTTGATACAATAAAGGAGAAGCGGAAGTGAAGAAAAGAATGTTTTATAAAGACGAAGCGGACGTGAAACGTAGATTTTTTGTTGGCGCCTTAATCGATTTTGGTTTGGAAAGACAGTCGGTCTTTATAATCGTAAAGTTCTTGTTATAGGAGAAAGTTAAAGAGTTTTCTTTACATCGTTATGAAAGTGAATGTTATAATTCGAATGACATCTTCATTTATTGAATGGGCTCATCCCGCCTTCATTTTTTATTTCTGATCCACAAAGTACATTAAAAATAAAAAGACCCGTGTGTCCTCAATTTTTATTTGCGAGTAAAATAAACCCAAAATAAATTATTGAAAAGCTGTGTTTTTAGTCCGAATTTGAAACGCTTCAGACTAAATACGTCATAAACCTACAACCAATCACGTAGAAGTGAGCTGGCAACCTTACCCGAGGGTCTGACGTTTGTCACATTTGACGTTTTGAGAGGGATGTTTAACTGCATCTAGCACGAAAGTGACAAGTGCCTGTGACAGATGACGCAAGTTATAAATGCCATTCTCCTGCAATATTGCCAAGTCGTTATGTCATCTGGATGGTTCTAGGAGCTGATTGGTCGGGCTTATTACGTCACAGAGCCCGCCACAATTATATCGTTTTGAATACATCTTTAAAACCGCGCATGTTCATTATTTTTTTGCTAATCAGCCTCTATTTTTAAATAAACTTTTACTGTCCAAAAAAATGTTTTATGGTTTCAGGTACACGCTTATTCAATTGGAACTGCGGAATTCAACTACACTGTAAACCCCCATTGGCAAATAAATTTATTTTGTTTGTAAATGATTAGCTTTGTGTTTAATCGAGCGCAAATTACGACCCAGGAGAAAGTGATCCAGGGTGCCGAGTTTCCCAAAATGGTAAAATGAAAGTCTTGTCGATTTTTTTCGCCGAAGGTGGCTTGTGAAAATGTTATAGTCGAAATTTTCATTTAAAAGATTTTGTTAGTACCTGAGTTTATTGAGCTAGCTGGACGGGGGTTTATGTGGGTGGTTTAGTGACCGTTTGCCATTGCACATAGCAAAATATAATACAAAATATATAGTTGAGAACAATTTTTGGTGGAAATTTGGAGTTCTGGGCCGCCCTACACAAGTTATATAACTATTCATTATACAATTTTGCTGTAAAATGTATATTTAGTAAACTGTAATTAATATTGGGAGATTGTATTTGACGAGGGCTGTTGCATTAATTTTTCGCGGAATCATTTTAATGACTTTTCAGGAAAGTGATCTTTTCAAAAATCAAAAAAAGTTCACTTTTACGCCTTGCTCAATTTTTTCAAAAGCTTCTAAAACTATATAAATTACAATTGCAAAATTTTATAAATGAGGTGCGTCTTTCTAAAGAATCTTTGCGTTTACTTAATTTGTTTTGAAGAAGGTTTGACTCAACCACTAAATCGTTTGCTTCCGGGTCCCCCAAGTCATACTGTTTGCCTGTTTGGTCGTAGGCATCATGTATCAAGCGAAAATGTCGAAATAAATCCACTAAGAAGTAATTTAGTGAATAAACTAAACGAAACGGTCGGCGCATTCAAAAAGACAATTTTGCTAATTACATTTAAGCATTACCGCAGTTAATAAACGTAGGATGAATTGCTTTTCCTTGAATATCATATTGTTGGGCCACCAAAGAATTTTTATATCCATTTCCGTTACGTATTCACGTTTGAAAATAATAAAATGAATTTTGATACGAACATATGCAAAGCGAGGAGATGTTTCCCAACGTTTTATGGCAAGCCGCAGAAGATATAATTCTAACGTAACATCTTCTTTTTATGATTTGTTGCAGTAGTTAAAAAAGATACCCGTCCTGTCTGAATACCTGCATAGCTCGTGCTCGTTTTTAACAGCATTGTTTCAAAATTGCCGTACCGTAAGAAAACCAGGCCATCACCGATCTCGGTATATAATAGCTTTTTGTCCTTAGGCTTTAGAAACATGCATAATTTTTACGGCCGCAAAGTGTAGGTTTTAGTTGGCTTTACCTTTTAAGATGTCTTTCAAAAATTCAGGTTTCTATTGTAAAAGATGACTTCGCCAGTCCGAATGTATGGAAATTTTTAAAGTGAACAACGGGAGTCTGCTTAATCTTGGTTTTGTGCTTTTTAACGAACCTCCCCGGAGTTGGAAGATGAAACCGTTATGAATATAATTAAAGGAATTTATTGTTAGTCATTATGGCCGCCCTGGGTCACATCAATGGAAATTAATTGCGATCGTTTTAAAAACTAATTACGGATTCATATGCGCTCGGTTGTTTTCATGTTAACAATGACATCAGCGTCTGTGCTTAAAATACAGTGTCATCGCCTCTGTATTAATTTATACCACAAAAGAATCATCATAAAACGTACTAAAATAGAATAAATTGTCCTACATTATGAAGGCGTTGTTTCCACATTATTTTGCATTGTGGCAATTGCCCATATAGTGGGAGCGGCTCGTGATCAATATTGGTATTATTCGGCATTTCGTATTAAAATTGTGCCACTTGGAAAACATGTTCCCTAGATCTATTGGAGTGATTTGAGTCGCAGAGCCGGAAGTTCCGTCCCTTAGGATTGAAAATGGCGCCAATTTTTAAAATTTCAGGAAATATATGTTTTTAGAGCGATTTTTACGTTTGGGGTGACGTTTACGAGGTTTCCGACGGTGAATATGACAAAAATAATATCCAAAGCTAATTTCTGTGTGGAAAGCATGTTTCATTTATCATATATAGGCCAATTGTATGATATCTTTAACGTCCGACAAGATTCAAAGGTTTTGACCGATTTTCGTAGTTGAGGTGGCGTTTCTGAGATTCTTTTGGGTGAAGATGACCAAAAAAATCCATTAAAGGCCTTTTTTATGAAATTTTTTGTATTTTGAATAAACAGATCGAGGTTAATTAAGTGCAAAACTTAAACTTATTCATTGAATCCTGTTTTTAACTAAAATTTGTTGATTATTGAAACGTATTTACAAGTAAAAAGTCATCAGTCATCAAAGGGAAATGCCTGCCTCATCATCGCTCAGATCTCCTGTTGCAGTCGAGCTATTAAAAATATTTAGTTAAAATCATTAAAAATAAAACGCTGACAGTCATGTTTATAATAAGCATGTACATATACTCGGCTGCGATTTTTGCAGTGTTCTTGGCAATTAGAACTCTGTAGGGTGCAGGGAAGGCTGTTTCGTAAGCATGAGCACCTCATGGTCTCACAAGTTGACTTGCAGCCGCATTTTCCTACGATTGAGAACGCTTTCCCTTTTGATGGGATACAAGTTACGCAAGAAGAGGCGGACGGGCGAATCATCCTCCATGCGAAAGATATGGTGGAGCATGGAGCCCAGAACATCCTCGCCCAGTCTTGAGATACTGACGTTCTGATGGTCATATATATTTTGTTTTTTTTTCTGAAAGAACTCGGACTGAAAGAAGGATATCTGTCAGGTGTTGGTGCCCAGCGTAGATATATATCGACCCATTTGATTGTATTAGCACTTGGAGAAGAAAATTCACAAGTCCTACGGGGCTTTCATTCTTACACAGGTTGCGCCACAACGCCCTGCTTCAATTCTATTGGAAACAAGAAGGCGTTTATGACTTGGATGAAACGCCCGGACGTGACACCAGCTTTACTTGAACTCTCCAGTTTACAAAGAGGAATAACAGAAAAAAATAATTAAAACTTTGGAAGAATTTACTACCGTTCTCTATGACCCCGAAGCACAGGAGAAATCCACTACTAATGTGGGAAAATATTTATTTTGTACCAAAAATAAATTACTGCAGTTCCTGTCCCTAATCAAGCAGGTCATATGTTGTGGGGGCACTGCTTCTATCCTAGGGAATGCCCTCCATATCCATCAACTTGAGGATGGACACGAGGCAAAGTGGGCTGGCTGGGAACCAAACTGGACCAAATAGATGTAAATATGAAAGGAGCTCACAATCCTAGGGAAAACGGATGCAAGTGAACTTGTGAGACCATGAGGTGCTCATGCTTACGAAACAGCCTTCCCTGCACCCTACAGTGTTCTAACTGTCAAGAACACTGCAAAAATCGGAACCAAGTATATATGTACATGCTTATTTTATGAATATGACTGTAGAGTTTGATTTTTAATGATTTTAACTAAATATTTTTTTATACCTCGACTGCAACAGGAGATATGAGCGATCATGAGGCATTCCCCTTTGATGACTTATGACTTTGTACTTGTGTAAATACGTTTCAATAATCAACAATTTTTAGTTAAAAACCGAATTCAATGAATAAGTTTCACCTTTGCACTTAGTTTACCTCGACCTGTTTATTCAAAATACTTAAAAATTCATAAAAAATAGCTATTTGTGTATTAAGAGCGCAAAATGATATATTCTCAATTGAAAGAGACATTTGCCGCGCTAATCTCTTGAAATCAACAATCAATTTGCGCTCGAATTACACACAAGATTTTTTCTACAATCGAGCAGTTCACATATTTCCAAAAATTTAAATTTTTCACTCAAATATAGATTATTATTTTAATCTTATGCCCAAAATCTAAGATGTCATTTACTCGTTGTCATTGGATACTCTGAGCAATGCGTATTTGATTTATAGTTTATAATTTGGAGAGCGAGCGTTTTTTTTATAAGCGACAAATTGACATTCCTCGAAAAATATGACGTTTGCGTTGTCAAATAGGAGCGCAAATGCGTACTTTGGATATCGATTGTAGAAAAAGGTCTTTAATGGGTGTTTTTTGGTCATCTTCACCCAAAAGAATCTTAAAAACGCCACCTCTACCACGAAAATCGGTCAAACTTTCCAAGAAACTTTCGAATCCTGTGGGACGTTAAAGATATCATACAATCATGCTTCCCACACAGAAATTAACTTTGGATATTGTTTTTGTCGTTTTCACCCTCGGAAACCTCGTAAACGTCACCCTAAACGTAAAAATCGCTCTAAAAACAGATATTTCCTGAAATTCGCCTCAATTTTTAAAATTGGCGCCATTTTCAATCCTAAGGGACGGAACTTCCGGCTCTGCGACTCAAATCACTCCAATAGGTCTAGGGAACATGCGTTCCAAGTGGCACAATCTTAATACGAAATGCCGTTTGTTCTCACGGGCCGCTCCCGCTAATAGCCACGGTTGCTTTGCTCCATCTTTGTCATCCAAAGTTGTTTAAACTCCTCAATTAAGAAAAATTGTATTTTTGGAATTGAAAATGCACTTGCGACGCTAATTCCATTTTGGCACCAGTTGTTTTCTGAAATTTTACAATAATTTTCTGGCCATTTTCGATCCAGAAGGTAATGGGCACTTCTAGGGCAGTATAATGTCGGAACCTTTAGTTAGGTGATTCCCCCTTTTTTTCCTAAAATAGATGTACGTAACGTAATTAATAAGGTATGATTCTTTTTCAAACCGTGTTTTGTAATCGTGGGTACCTAACCTATTCCTGAAAATGTGCATGTGACTTCTGACAATAACGTCCATCTTGACATCAATTGTAACAAATGTAACTTAGCAAAATTAGTTGTGTTCTTGTTGCAAAAATTTGAAGAATTGGAAAAAACATTTTAGCCTAGGCAACGTTGGGATAAAAGAACGTCGAAAGTGGAATTAATTGTGGTCATGATTTTGTATACTGTGTTTAGGAGACTAATTCTGCTGTGAATTGTAATTCTTGCATACCCTTTCTCCTTTTATTAGTTTTCTGCACTTTTTCCTGGTTTCTTAATACCCTTTATGGTCCTCGTCCTTTCCTGTTCTTAGCCATGCAAGTCTCGCGTCCTTCTTATTCTTAATCATTGTTTCACATTTAGTGGCAAACCACTGATTCTTTTTTTCTCTGCTTTTCTTCCTATCACCTTGTCTGCAGTATTTTCAATGCTTCTTTTTGTGTTAATTCATTCTTCTTCAATAGTTTCAGCTCCCCAAACTTCTATTCTTCTATTATATTTTCTATCTATTATATCTTTTTCCATTTCTTGTATCTTGTTTTCCGTTTCCTCTGGCGCTTCTTCATTCTTGTCCTGCACCCCTTAGATTACGATAGTATCTCTTTTTCTAACTCATCGATTCTTCCTCCGTTAATTTTAAATTTTCTTCGTTTATTACCTCTGCGTTACTATTTGGTTGGGCCACCAATGAGGTTAATTTCGTATTTATTTGGGCAAGCATCTTTCATTTTCCTCTGTATTCTTGCACCGCTTTTGTAATTTTTTTTACTGCTTATCCACTAAAATTTGCGTTTATTTCGCACGGCGTAAATTACACGTTATATAACGCATGCACTGAGGACGGACGCAGATTTAACATACTAAAAACCTAACTAGAGCCTCTATCTTATTTCTTGCACGCAAATTTACAAGAGGATTTTTTTAGATCGAGCATAAGATTTTAATTAAATAGGTCCAAGAACGGTTTCCAAATCTCACTTTTTTCGGTAAGAATTTCCAAATTTAAAATAGTGTTTTATTACTGCTCCTGATTTATCCCGTTTTCCTTAAAACTCCTTAGATAGCAACCCACCCAAATCTCCTAAAAGTACACAGTTTGAAACGCAAAATTGCATTTTCATGGATGAAAACACATTTTTCCAAAGTTTTAACCCCAATATGAAATTCTGAGTTCTTTCGGGAAGACCCACTTCCAAATTTGTGGAAGAGTGATAGTTTTCGAGGAAAACGTGAAAAATCGCTATTACACGGCAGACATGAAAATACAATCTTGCATTTCAACATTTTCCTTGGATGAAAATCTCATGTTTTGAACATTTTCTTAGATCTACCTAATGTGAATTTTGAAGATTTGTCGTAAAGATTTTCTTCAAAATTTATGTACGAGTGACGTGACAAATCCCTATTACACAGTAGACTGAAAATTTGACCCACATAATGAGAACTTTAAAATGCAAGTTGCAAATCGCCAGTGGGTACACGGGAAAATTTAGGCGATTTCTGGAAGGTTCTTTTCCAAATGTCTCCAAAAGTTACGGTTTTCAATGAAAACGTGGCAAATGGGCGACGGATAGTCGGAAGGATTGCTTTCAAATTTATAAGAGAACGTGCCAAATCACGAGTGAGTATACGGTTTTAAATTCAAGTTGCATTGAGTTGAATTTGAGGCTCTTTCTGAAAGGTTTTCATCCAAATTTGTGTAGCAGTTACGGTTTTCTAGGAAAATGCGGCAAATCGCAGGTAGGTACATCGTTTGCAAAGAGTAGCATATTCATTGTTAAAAAACTTCATTGGTCTATTTAATGCGAATTTTTATGCCAATAAAATACAAAGGAAATGGAATTTTGGATTCTGATTTTTTATAAGATGAAAGGAGAAAGGTTTCTTATCCTACCTAATGGGAAATTTTAAGCTCTTTCGGACGGGTTTTTTTCCAAATTTGTGTTGAAGTCGCGGATTTCGAGGTAAACGTCAGAAATCGCCAGTACACGTCAACAAGCATGAAAATACAATTTTGTTTTTAAATGGATGAAAGGTTTTGCACTGACGATTTTATGAAGAAACGTCGCAAACTGGTATTAACTTTAAATATTTTTAGAAAAAAGGTACGTTTAAAGGTATTTTATAAGCATCTAAGGGAAATTTGCTCCCAAAAAGATTGTTTCTAAAAATTGCTCAAGAGTAGCGGTTTTCAAGGAAAATGACCTTTTCGTGATTCCCATCCAAATCCTTTGCTTCGATCTGATCCTTATCAATAATGAAATACAAATCTGCTCATGCAAGTAATTCTCATGGGTCGATTCCTTCGGGAAAAATTAAGATTACTTCAAACAAAATCAATATAGCACAGGCGATAAGTACACAAAAAACGTCAATCTGAACATTTTGGGAGGGAAAGCTGGACTTTGTTGAAATGTCTCAGGTTAGGTGTCCCGAATAACGTACTAAAAGTCCAGATCCCCAACTGCGCCGCTCGTCGTGCTTGCCCACCGAAATCAGTTTTTCGAAATGTAGCAGGCTTAGAGAAAAACTTTTGAAACAAAAAATGTTCCTCGTAAAATTTCCTACACGATA
Organism: Photinus pyralis; assembly: GCF_008802855.1. NCBI lineage: Eukaryota > Metazoa > Arthropoda > Insecta > Coleoptera > Lampyridae > Photinus > Photinus pyralis. Next base: position 17,654,648 of record NW_022170663.1, on the reverse strand, counting down.
GCTTATTTGCAAGTTAGCCTAGACCTAACCGTTAGCCTACAGCGTTCTTTTGAGTAGTCTAATATCGAGTTTTTCGCCAGTCTACCTGCAGTATACACTATTTCAACACGAATTACTTTAGCTACGTCAGCGGAGTCAAATATTGTGTCAGGCAAGCAGACATTTCGATCGTCATCGGTTCGTTCCATAAGGCGGTCGAAAAAAAAAACGCTGCACTCAGTCTCCACGCCTACCGATGCTGTCATCAGGTGCAAAAATGGAGAGGAAACAATTTCTCTCCGATCGGATGGGGTTGGCACATACACAGTGCAGAACTTCTGCCTACACCGATGACCGCTGCGCCTAACTACTCCTGACGAGTTGCTGAATTTAATTTCATGCGCTTGTCAAAAAGGATGCTTATCTGCATGTTCGTACAGAAAAGCAGGTGCGTCCTGATAGAAGACTAAGCACCGATTTCTGTTCAGTTCTCTTCGAGGTTCTGAAATTCAGAGATACGTACTCATTTCTCTTTCTTCTCTGTGTTACAGGACTGAAATGTTCCAATTTACGCTCCGGGTGTATGGGTCTTTCATGCCTCAATGCTGAGGTACAAGCTGAGGAAGAGTCACACTTCGACGACAGTATGGACTCCGATGTCGAAACTACTCTGCATTCGGATGATGACATTGCTGTTGAGTCGAACGATGAAATGTATATAGAATTAAGTGATTATAATTTTGAACTGTAAATAAGAAAATACGTATGCTTCCAGAATCTTAATGAAATTTCTTAAACTAACGTTCAAATCGGCTATCCTATGGTACAATAAGTGAGAAGTATGTTTTTCATCAATAACAACCATAAGTACAAAAAATCATCAAAGAACTCAATATTAGACTACTCAAAAGAACGCTGTAGGCTAACGGTTAGGCCTGGGCTAACTTGAAAATAAGCTTTCGTGTAAGAAATTTTACGAGGAACATTTTTTGTTTGAAAAGTTGTTCTCTAAGCCTGCTACATTTCGAGATATTAACGAAAAACTGATTTCGGGGGGCAAAAACGTGCCACAGCTCGACGAGCGGCGCAGTTGGGGGTCTGGGCTTTTAGTACGTTATTCGGGACACCTAACCTGAGACATTTCAACAAAGTCCAGCTTTCCCCCCCAAAATGTTTAGACCGATGCACTTACCGCCTGTACTAATATGCAAATTCCTGAAAATAACGGATCTGATCTCTCCTTGGAAAAGATAGTTTTTTATACAATACATTTACGATACAACCAAACCTCCTGCAACGCGCCTGTATGTTATCTTCGTGATAAATGCCAATTTTGACGGAAGGAAAATTCGTATAAATGGTAGCTTCAACATTCGAGAAAGTAGTACTGGTGATGTGGTTATTTATGCCCAGAGATAAAATTCCACTTTTGATTGTATTGCACAAATTAATTGTTTTTAAAATCTTTACCATATGCCGTTAATCACTAAATTTTCTTTCTAGTTCCTGAGGTGTGTGAAAAAAAACCATCACCCTCAAATAAAGTGTTTACTTTCGCTTACCAAAGGAACACGGCTACTGACTGATATTGAAAGACAAACTTTCCGGAGGTCTACTAACTAGTGAAACCCCTTTCGTAGCCCCACTACGTCCTTCTGCTTTAAAAAAGGAAGTATAAAATTCACGCATAAAAATGCATTGAAATCGCACCACGAAATCGTCGTACACAAAATGGCACGTGGCTACACTTATAACTTTGGTAAAAATTCAATTTCAACCCACTTAAGGTAGTACACAATGGTTTCGTGAAAAACAATTTATAATAAATCTTTAACAGTAGAAAAACTCAGGTACCCAAAGGGTGTACGCAACAGCTCGCAAATTCGCATCTAATTTTTTAACGCGCCCAAACCGTGTACGTTTCGGCTCGAGAACTGAAGCCAGAATCTCTCCCACCTTCTTCGCTATTTGAATTTCGCTTGATAAAAAAACATAAACGGGCCCTATTTTGTGAATGAAACAATACCCTTCTAAACGTGTAGTAAACCCTGAATTTTCGTCTCGTGCTGGGCTTTTCGCACAACGAAATGGACTTTTTGGTCCGAACCGCGCTCGCTCGCCTCAATACGTTTCTTGATATGACTTGTTATCGCCCGACACATTTTCGTTCAGGTTCGCTATGAAACGGTACATGTGTAAATCTCCCCATCTTTACCAAATTTACTTTTTTAATTCTAAAGCGATCACCCGGTTTCATGAAAACGATTGTTTTAGATCTTCATAAACATTATGAGATCAAGTTAACTAAAATATGGAAGTCCGATCACTTTTTGACTAATATCTGTTAAATTCAATTGACAACTGTCAGTTACATTTATTATATTTATTATTTATGGTATTAAATAGTTGCAAATTTACTACTCGCGAAGGAAAGTAAGCAAACGTATCTAATGTAATGTAATGTAATGTTGATCTCATGCTATACAAATCCGATAAATTTCTGAACAAAGTTTCCAGAAACCTTAAGAACCTTAGGATGCTGAATTTTCCAAGAAGCAGAATATTCCATGGTTGAATATTCAAAATTATTTCATCCGTTATTTGAAATGCGTAACTTTTTTCTTGGATGTAGAAAGAGTGTACTGTAACAGTTTACTTCATTCATATTCAAATTTCAAAATTACCGCTTGCTAGGTTAGGTAGGATATAGGTGAGATGGCGTCACTTGTACGCGTGTTTCTTTCCTCATCGCGTTATTTTTTCACTTCATTTCCGTTTTAAAGCCAACGAGGTTGTACTTGTTGTAGAGCGTGGCATTGTGAATTCTTCTTAAACCAGTGGGTAATATTTGCCATCATTCACGTGAAATCTCTGGCAATTTTACCTCTTCATTGGCGTTGTCGAGTAGTGTACTCAGAAGCCGTTTTCCCCATTGCGAGGCTATATCTGGTTGAAGTTCATCGCCCTACCTACATATTCACAATTTGAGGTTGGATAATTTCCATATTTCATTGATTTAAGTATTTTTCATTACCCTCCTGACGATTTCAGGGGGTCCATGTAGTAGATGAATTCTTGTACCGATCAATCCATGTAGTAGATGAATTCTTGTATGGTATAGTTTATAGTATATCCTTGCACATTCTTGTGTGCGGAGGACATTGACCTGGCATAATTTTGGGATAGTAAATGAATTTGCATCTGGCGAATATTCCGGAGTACGAACACCTGTTGATTGCCGGCAGCTATCCGGCGTACCACCGAGTAGATAAGCGCTAACACCTAAACGATACCGGGGAGCGACCAGCTGATTGTGGAATTTTCGGAAGATACGATCTTTTACACAACCTTTTTTTTTTTTATTTGCTTCAATACCGTTAATCTAGTGTAACCTTCCGACGATTTATGATTGGAGCTTTGTATTTTGTTCACGTCTAGTGTTTGAGGTCGTGGCTCTCTTCAAGAGCAACGCACCTGTATTTAACGTATGGGTAAACGAGCCGGCTACGAGTAAGCTATTTTTGGCCCTTCCGGCTCATATAATCGTTCCGAGCGTTGTAGCTTGGGGTTTGTTTTTGTGTTACAGAACTGGAACTTCGAAGGAGAGCTCTTTTTCGGAGAAGACAGCGTATGTGTTATTCAAGGTAAGATTTTTAATTTACTTGTACCCAGTGTTGCCTATATGAGTTGTTATTCGGGTTAACTTAATTCAATCTTGGAATCCATTGAAATCTTAACTACATTTTTGCTCGATCATTGTTGTAGGGGTCTGGTAACGTAATTATTAGGGAAGTGTTCATGAATTTATTTGGGGATTATTTTTGTCATTTAAAGTATTTGTTATTGTCGTATTGAAGATACATTTTATTTGCTGATCCTGCACCGTTTTGCCAGGATTAATAAATCAGAATTGTTCGTAGTGAATTTATTATTTGGCTCTCTTGTGTTTTCCCAATTTCTATACAGGAGAGGTCAGAATTTGTGCAAAATTGGGTGGCGCTCAACTAATCATTTCTAGTAACTACCAAAGATCAAAAACTTATGTTATATGCCCAAACGAACAAACCGCTGTGGAAGATTCTCATCTCGAGCCCTTCTTTTAATTAAGAATCTGAGCTAGCTGGCCGTTTATGCGGCGGGGTTTGAGTTTTACAGCGCCGAACTAACCTCACGTTATAGTACTCACCAAGTTTAATGAAGTTCATGAACGAAATCGGGAAATTTCGGTTTTTCTGGCATATCTTCGAAAGTAATCAGACTTTTCTAGCATGATAATAACTCTAATTGCGCATTTTTTCTTTAATTTTACCATTGCCGTATCTTCTATGGTTTCGGAGATCCTTATCTTGGACACAATGTACACAAATAATAATAAATAGAGGAAGAGCATGGCGGAATTTGGTTTCCTCGTGAACTTCGCCCTTTGGGCATTATCTATATAAATATTTTCTTTTTTGATATGGGTTGAATTATTTTTAAATAAAGCCCTGTTGCTACTGTTAGTCATATCAAACATCTGAATTCGGATTCGATTTCATCTACGAATCATAAAGTGCAGTAGCAAAATGTAATTCTGTAATACTGCTGTCGTAACCAATCACAATTCACACATTTTATTCTAAGAGTATCATCGAGTCAGGAATCAGAATCGCACAAAGCAAAACTGAGTTAGTTACAGATATAACGGGAAGAGTAAATCTAAGTACATAGTACAAATACCTTGAATTAACAACGATTATCCTAAGGGAAATTGGTAAGATTGCTAGTTAATAGACGTGTAGGAGGAGAAATGGAATGGCTTTCGGCGTCGCATTTAATAGAGCCCAGGAATACCTACCTATTTGTGTTCTATTATTTATTGGAGATGCCGAACAGCACGCATGGAGCACAGTAAAAAAAGCTCTGCTTACTTTTCAACACTTTCGTTTGGCAATAAATCGTAAAAAGGTAGGTGGTTTTTGCGTCTCATCAGGACAAAGATCCAGATCCCACTCACTTTAGACACAATAGAGGCATTGTGCATTATTTGCTTCGCCAGTGAATTTACATAAAATACTTGAGATGGGTGTGGAGTAGTATGCGTTTATGTTTAATTGGAGAAGTAATGAAGATCCCTTGCGGGGAAGGTGTCCGCAACCCACCCTTCCGACGAAAACAATTTGATACCTAACATTCGGAACTATTCGCTTCGGTCCCCCTTTGTTTTCCTTTAATCTTTGAAATCTCATCTCGTCTCGTTCCAACAAGTGGTGGGAATTCGGTGACGTTCGTGGCGAACTCGTGCCAGTTAATTTTTAAAACCACTTGTTACTTCCCGCCGTAAAATTCAGTTTCAGTAAGCTGAAAGTGGTTGCAGTAGTAGAATGTTATGCGTTAACCTTTCAACTTTAATTACGTACGTGCGTTACCGTATTTTGGAAAGCGCGAAGAGCTTTTCTCGCTCCGCTCTGTTATGAGTTAAGCGAGGGTGTTCGAGTGGAGTGACTTTTAGAGATTTTCAAGAGCGCTCCTCGTACTTTTTTGACAAGGGGAGGCGGAAAAAAAGGTGATGGAATTAATTAATGTGAAGTGTAATGTGTAAAATGGGGCCGGACGTGTATGAGCGGGGCCGAGGACGTGTAGCTCTAATGGATTACTGTGTTATATTTGCATGTCTAATGTGGGTGACATCTGCGACAATTATGGGTGATGAGTGCGACTGGACCGGAAGGTAAGATTAAATCCTCTATACTTTTCAACCCTAATTGTCACCAATCAACGTCTCCGTCCCGAAGTGTTGTGTGTTACACTTCTCAATTAGGCGAAAATGAATAAATCTGCCTATAACCAGCTTCGCCTTCGGCCTTATTGGTTTGTGGAGCACTCGTGAAAATTTACGATTTCGAGTGAGAACAGTAAAATGTAGATTAGAGACGAGTTTGACCCAAATGGTTGTGTCCAAACTTTCAGATTTAGCGTCTCGTGAGGAAATTACGAAAATTGTCACAAATGCATAACGAATGCGTAGGCTTGGGAACGCTCGAAGTACTAATTTAAAAATCAAATTGAAATTTCGATACAATTACACCTCCATGCTTCTTCGTGCCAGATTAATGGTATTAGTTGTCCAATTTGAATTCATTTGTTGGTCGGTACGATTATTTGAGGTGCGTCGTATTGCAGGTAATGACTGGGGTATAAGACGGGAAAAAGGTCAAATATTTCGTAATTTTGTATTGGTAATACCTACAACAAGCTTCTGCAGGTGCTCAATTATAAAAAAATTTTATTGCCAAATTCACGTTTTATGACGCAAGTTTTTCTCATGATAGGTTGTTCACTATCTTCAATTCGTTTCCAGTTTCCACTTTGATTATTGAATAAAATTTACTTTTAGGTCCCCCAAATCAAAGAATAAAAAAAGTCGTAATTTTAGTGCAAGATTTCGATAATCAAAATTCACTCGTTTTTTTAAAGAAGGTTACATTTTTCTGGCCCAGTTTTTCGTTGTAGGTAGGTATGGGTATTTGGGTATAGAAATATCACTTCAGTAACACCTTAATGATCAATCATTCAATTAATTAATTTAATTCTAGTAAAGTAATTACGGAAGGATCTGTTACAGAACTTAAAAATCGCCGTTACCTTCAAATTTTTGGAATAATTGCAATTCCCCGGCAAATTCTATCCGATTTATACTCTTGCTAATTTATCTTTTTGGATGCATTTGGAGTAACAGATCACAATTATCCTCCTAAAAGTACCAATTGCCATTATCAAGCGCGAATACTTCAAGAATTAGTGCAGGTGAGTCTAGCTTTACCAGAAAATTTTAAAAACGCATTTTGGAATTTGATTTTTCTTGAAATACACGAGTTCATTCAACAGGTGGTATTGAGGTGCAATTGTTGTCTACTCATTTCGGAACGGCACACCCTTAGGACTAATTTTGATTTTGAAGTATAAAGTATAAACTGAGACCTCGCTGAGACGTACCTGTACTGTAAAAGGATTAAGTGATCGCAGAGCAAGAAGAAAATGTCACTTCCCCTTTCTTAAAATGAGTGGATTCCAATTATTTGGCAGGAAAATTTCAGAAATGTTTTTAGTAAGTATTGTAAATGTTTAGGACATTTTGAATTTTTTTTAAGCCTCACTTTCCGCAATATATGCAGTGCAGGTACAGTGGAAGGACTGTACTACGCCTATTCGATAGAAGTACATTTTATTATTACAGTTCAGAAATCTCATAGTCTCTTCGTAGACAACCAATGAAGCTCCGCAATCGCACTGAAATTAAGGAGGAAATTGAAATACATGTCCATTGTTTTCTTATGGAAACTCGTGTTTCTGTCGAGGTTACAAAAATGCTAACCAGTGACCAACTTCTTATGCCGCGTCCTCGAATGTTACACATAAGTTTTGTTAATACCCAATCATTTGTAAAACATGTGTCTTTAGGCAGTTTTAGGTGTAGAATAAGTTGGAATAGTTTAATTTCGATTTGTAACATTCAACATCCTGTAACAGTGGTGCTGTCGATCGCGAGTGCTTTTCGAGTCGATCTCGAGAAATATTTACGATTTCCAGATCAGACCTATACCTACCTTGACTTAAAGAAAATGGATTTTGCGGAAAACTAAATTCTGCCGCTCACCGAAAAATAAAGGCGAGAATAAAGGTACCTATACAGGGTGTTTTTTTGGGAGCTTTAGTTAAACGTTTCTGGGAAAGTAAAATAGGTAGGTTTTTGAAAATTTGTACTTAGGAGTTACGCTGAAGGCCGAATCGATGTAAAATATTTTCAAAATTGCCGCACTTCCGGAAACACCGGAAGTAGATAGTAGCTTCGTTATTTTAACTAGCACTGATAAAAATGGATTGCCATGACTATAACCGTTTTCAAGTAATCAATTATCAAGGTACCATCTGCATCCGCCATTTTTTTCATAAAGTCAAAATAACTTAAAAACCATAAATGGTAGATATCGACATATGGGTATCAAAAGAACTGAAATTTCACGTAGAATCCAAAAATGCAATAAAAAATAGGGGTTGCCATTTAAAATAACGAAGTTACTATCTACTTCCGGTGTTTCCGGAAGTGCGGCCATTTTGAAAATATTTTACATCGATTCGGCCTTCAGAGTAACTCCTAAGTACAAATTTTCAAAACCCTACCTATTTTACTTTCCCAGAAACTTGCGACTGACATCAAGTGTACAGAAAAATCTTCCCCCGCTCATTTTCGCAAAAATATCTTCGATCCTGGGAATGGGGTACTTGTCATCCTTCAAAAATCGATTCAATGTCACCTTGTAATCCGCACACAAACGAATGGAGTCGTCAGATTTTACAATCGGAACCACGGGTGTTCCCCATTGACTGTGAACAACCTTTTCAATCACGCCCATCGCCTCTAGTCGATCAATTTCAGCGTTCACACGATCTTTCAAGGCATACGGTACTGGTCGAGCTCTCCAAAATTTTGGTGCGGTGTTCTCTAGCATTTGTAAATTGCTCTCCATCGCTGGAATTCGACCTAATTTATCATCGAAAACATCGCCGAATTCCTTCAAAAACGACTTCAACAATTCATCGGAATTTGCTTGCGTGACCGTGACCTCGTGAATTTCTAAGTCATTCAGCGGACGTTTATGAAGATCCAGGATCCTAATCCACTGTCGGCCGCAAATAGAGTCAACATGATCTCCCACAATAAATAAGCGCCCAATGGTTACTTTGTTTCCAAAACTGATCGTAACATTACATGTGCCCAGTGGCTCAATTATCTCACCAGAGTAAGTCCTCAATCGAGAAGATGTGTCGGAAATCGAGAGCCCAGGACACACCTTCAAAAAATTTCGATAAGACATCGGCAAACGTGGTCGAGGAAGATGTTGGACAGATGGACAGAGGACAAGAGGAAGCATTGACAGAAGAGTCAGAAAACGTGGTCGAGGAAGACGTTGGACAGATTGGAAGAGAAGAAGTGGAAGCATTGACAGAAGTTTCGAAAAACGTGGTGGAGGAAGATGTTGGACATATGGTGAGAGAAGAGGAGAAAGCTTTGACAGAAGATTCGGAAAACCCGGTGGAGCAAAATGTTGGACAGATGGATAGAGAAGAAGAAGCATGGACAGAAGAGTCGGAAAACTTGGTCGAGGAAGATATTGGATATATGGACAGAGAAGAAGAGGCAACATTGACGGAAGAATCGGAGAACTGGGTCGAGGAAGATGTCGGACAGATGGACAGAGAAGAAGAGGAAGCATTGACAGAAAATTCAGAGACATAACAGTGCTTCTTCCTTCAAGCTTGTTACAAGCGGCATGAAATAATTCCAAGAACAACCACAGAATGACGTATGCAACAGCTTGTCTTAAACATATGACCCATAATTAGATAATTTATTTCTTCTTTGTAGAACGTTTCTTCCAGTGAAAACCAAAGCCAACAAATCACAGCGTATGGCAACAACCGAAAAAATTGCCATCAACCAATAATTCGGCAATAATTTACGAAAATGTATTGATTTTTAATTTAAGAACCGAAACGTCTCTTTAGAATCCATAAAACAACGGGATATCACATGGTATAGCAAACCTTTACGGCACACCTTTGCATATAAATTACAATAAATCCGATGCCTTTTTGTTGTTCTATAAGCGCCTGGCGAGATATTCGTTTATAAACAAAATACGTCTCTCCCAAGATAACACTTTCGTGATGTAAGCTTTTATAAATATTGAAGGTCTGGCATGGAGCAAAAACGTGTGCTCCAACTAATGAAAATATACAGAGCGTTAATAGACGACATTAATGAATATCGATATAGGTTAAGGATTTGAACGTAAAAGTTGATGCCGAGGTTGATGCGTAATTTTTGCGCACACATGTGCGATTTTTTCGTCTCCGTGAGAGTCGGCACGATTTGTATTCCCACGTTTCACTGTTTTTCTATGGAATTAATTAAAAATTTCGAAGGCGACGCGTCGATCTGCCAGGGTGACGCGTGGAGAGGAGACGTTTCCAGGTGTTCAATTTCACCGTTAATCCACCAATTATATATTTTGCATAGCTCGATCGAGCGAATAAATCATAATCTGGGTTAAATGTTTTCATAACACGACAAGACTTCTTGAAAATATTATTCCACATTATAACAAATGGCTTTTTAATGAAAATTAGAGGCAGACTGTGTAAAGAGCAAACAAATTCATTTTAATTGACTCTGCCCTTTCGGTTATAGTCCTCGCAAGCGATCGCTTCGGAGCCAATTAAAGCTAACTACATTGTTAATTGTATAAATAGAACTTTGCTATCAATTAAATAAATCGATCATGCGAGGCCTATTTTCTACAAAAGAATAATGCAAAGATAATTGAGGGTTTAACTTAATTCAATTCGTACTGGAGGGCGCTCCTCAAGGTAACAGACTTTTACCTCACGTATTGATCGTATCGGTGCGGATACGGATCGTTGCGTTAAAGGTAAATGTTACAATTTGTAGTGTAAGGTTAATTTACAACATTGGGCAAAAGTTTTAGGGCACCAGTTCCGCTTCTTCTCTGTGGGCGGTGTATCGCGTCTATAGAGCTTAATTACGGTATGCTTCGATGAATTCGGAATGGACGGGGGAAAGTTAAAATCGATCAATTCACTGAAGAAAGTATTCTGTGGAAGGCGAACTAAACGCCGAGGTTTGAGAAATAAATAATTGCACGAGGAGCGGAATGTCCTCACTAATTAAAAAATTGTATCAAAATTACTAGCTATTTAGGAGCTTTGTATATGTCAAATGTAGTATGTAGGAGGATTCTCGAATTTATTGTCGGGCGGCCGAGTGTACTGGGCCCACACCACTTTTTCAAATTAAAGTTTACTTGCAAGACATTCCAATTACGGCACGAATATATCTGTAAGTACTTATTTTAAACCCAAGTTTTATACAGGAATTATACTGGGAATTATAGTGTCTAATTAGGCCCTTTAGCTACTGGGGGAGGAGCGTTTTATGCCGATACGATTAATGTTCAGCCATAATATGGCCAAACTTCAAAAACTAAAAGCTTTTCAGCTTTTTCTTTTATGTCTAATATATAATGTGTACCAAATTTGGTTCCAATCAGTTTAGCTGGACATGAGAGTACAGACAGACAGATCGATATAATCGAGATTTTCTTTGATTCGGATTCGTGGCGCTTCAAAGCGCGCATTTCGATCAAGAAAGTGAGAGAGGAGTCATTTTTTATCCCAATCATATTAAACGGTATATGCTGACTTGCATAAATTGTGTGTTTTCTCTCACCTCTTTTTGCCATTATATTATGTGTATCAGAAAAGATGCCACCTCCACTACACCAAAGTCAAAAATGTGGGTTTCATACTCTTGGTCTAATTAAACCCGAGGTTAAACACCAACTTTGATTCAGAGCTAAAAAATTTTGAAATGTTCAGAAAACGAAATTTTTTACCGGTGATGCTAACTTGGCGCAAAAGTAGCACTCAATTCCACTGTAATTTTGTCTTATTTTAAGACTTAATTTTAACTAGCAATAGACCATTTTCAAACGTTAAGACTAACGAATTAAACCGGAGGGGCTCCAAGAGGCAGAAAAAATGGCTTACCAAGAAAGGATGCGCACGCTGTCGCATTATTGTATTTTGCTCATTCATTTTAGTTTGAGTGTCTAGTAATTGGTACAGTACAATAACTCCCGACGAAAATACTCCCGGACATAAACCCCCCTCCATTATCCCCCGAAAGACAATAACCGCCCTATCAAAACCCCCGGGAGATAACACCTACTATCACATTTTCTGTAGTTTGTTTGTGTATGTGGATTCCGAGGTGGATTCTTTTCTAAAGCAAACCCATACCAAAATTTTTAAGGAATTCAAAGGCAGTAAGGACACCAGGAGTGTTGGGCACTACGTTACTTGAAGGTTTACATTATTTTTCTTAATTTCCCTGGAGTACATAGGTATCAAATTTTTGACCGGCGGTAATTTAGCCGGAGGTTTTTGTCGTAGACCTGTGTAAGAAATGCCTTCTTTTAAACAAAGGAGACGGAAAAAAATTCAATTGTTCATTAATTATGAATAATATTCGATCAAAAGATTTTACTAAGTAACATTGTATTGATTTATAATTCCAGGGTTCCATGTGTCATTTTTCGATATAATTTTGCCAAACAAGAGTAGGTATAAATAATCATTTGATTTTATATAAAAATATGCGATCTAGGAAATATTGGTTTTCTTTCACCCCCCTTGCATCTCTAGTACGTATAGATCAAGTTAATATTTTACCAAATAAATACTATGATTTTAAAAATTTGTTAATTGTTAAATTATCCGTCTGAAACCACTAAATATTTTACTGTTTAAGGTGTTTTTTAAAAAGAGGCCCCCCGAACCCCCTCGCTGGGGGGTATTGCTTCCGCCCCCACCCAAGCAATTCTAATTATCAGTCACTGGGCTACTGAAACGAATTTTTGTTGTGGGGGCAAAAAATTAACAATCACGGCAAAGTAGTACGTAATTAAGTGGCATTTAGAAATTAGTCTTTTAGTAATAAACAAAAATTCTCAAAGAGTTAAAAAAATAAATGAGATATGTCAATTAACTTGCCCCTCCCCCCGAACCTCCCCCCTAATCGAAAAAATCCGACTTATTCTCCGACGAATTCTTCGCTTCTTCAATTTTTCATCTCTTCTTTGTACAAAGTTGGTTAAATTAGGAAATATCAAGCATTTTTTATCGCGATTACAGTGGTTGAATCATAAAACAATTGCACATCAAGATGTTCAAAAAATTACCCTCGAAATTACCTTTTTTTTAAGAACGCCCTGTATGTCTTTTCATATTTCGAAAGAACATGAAATTCTGAATAAAAAATAATAACACTTATCCATTAAAGGAACTAAAGTCAAGGTTTTTAAGTTACTTTAAAACAAGATAAAAACGTGCGAAAGTGCTGAGTACCTTGAAACTTCATCTGCCACTTGGAACCGCTCTACACCATCTAAAGGTTATCTTCAGAGAATGCAAAATGATTTCCAGTGAAATTTTCCACTTTCTCCCACTACTGGTCTAGGCAGTATCCTGCCAATAGCATCAGCAGCACATTTTCGACAGTAGGCACTTATTAGGATGCATTCTTGACAAAATAGTTGATACTCGAGGTGGTACTCTGCTTCTGGGAAAGCATAAGGGAATGGTATTTTTTGTTGACTCTATAAATTGTGTATAATTGTTCATTCTCATATTGCGTTAGCGATTTTATACGTATGAATTCATTAACAATTCAAATAAATTTTACCCAAAATCGTCCTGAAACCTTCATTTTCATGCCTACTTTCTGTCAGGAAATTATGGTGTCCATGGCAGAGGCAGAGCAGACTCCGTTTCCTGCCGCTTGTTACTTTACTGGCCGCACCAACACTTTACCGGCTGCATTTGTGACATTGCTAAATGTCTATAATGACTCCTGTCATAACTGTCAGATTGACATTAATTAAAAGTTCTATATAAAAATTGAAATTTTATATTAAAATACGATTTCGGGTAAAATTTATTACAAAACTCGCCAGTAATGTGTCATTTTCTTGACTTTTATGTAAATAATTATTGACGAAGTGTGAGTTTTCCCGGATAAATTTTAATTTTTTTACCGCTGAAGGGGAAACTAACGACGATTTTATGAAAGCTTCCAGAAACTACCACTCAAGCGAAAACGGTGCATAACCCACACAATTCAAGTAAATGCCAGTGAAGTGTGAGAAGCATTCCCGGACAATTTTTTTTAACAAGCAATAAGGAGAAACCAACGGAGGTTTGAAATTGAAACAATTGGTTCAGCTTCCAGGAGCAACTTCACGGACCTCATTTTCCCCGTACCGAAGGAAGTGACTAATCCAGAAAATCTTTTGTTATTCTGATCTCAGGGCTGTGCTACACCGCATAGAAAGAAACCGCAACGATAATAGTGGTACAGACGGGCAAAGTGCGAACAAAAACGTTCATTTTTCTTTGGGAAAATCGAGGGGAAAATACACTAAAAAGAAGAAATAGGGGGAAATATGCTTGAAAGTTTAAAATAATATCGAATTTCTTTGTTTTGAAATTTAGCCTAGTCTATAGAAGTTAGAAAGCTTTGATTGATTTTTTGAATAGAAGACCTTACTGTTTGTATCTTCTTTGTGATAAAATCCCGATAAAATCCAGAGTAGTTATGTTAAACATTTTAAACTTCTCAGCACAGGTCCACCTATTTCGTTTGTTTCTCCTGCCAATAACATTCTGGGAAGGCATTTGAAAGTTTTGAAGATTCTGAGAGGATTCTAAAAATAGTTCAAAAAGATTTGGAGAATAATCCAAGGAAAAGAGATTCCTGTGCACTGTTCCATTAATTGTCACAATTAATTCCGATACTATCCTCTTGCACCTTATGGTTAGTGGGAAAAAAATTAAAGAAATTTGAAACGGGATTTTTATCGGTAATTTGTTTTTGCAAAATATTTGTCTGATTTCTTTGGAATTTTAAAATAGTACTGTTTGACCTAACGAATAATATGGTACCGGGCAAGTTAAGAATTAACAGTTCTTCATCACTCGTTTATCTTTAAAATAATCGCTTTGACGTTTTTATTGTTTTTCGCAAGCTTGGTAAAACCGGTTCAACGGCCGATTTGCCTATTAGGTAACGTTTAGAACTTTCAAACTTCATATGTTACTTTGGGTCGAAATGGATTGCGTATACGCGCATTGATCTTACTCTTATCCATAAAAGGGGAAATAAATTGCGGCAATTGTAAGTAAATAACGTATCGGAATGGAGTAGGCGCAGTTGACACGCAATACCTACAGTATTTACAAAAGGAAACTTTTATTGCACTTGGGATTGACCATATGGGCATCACAATGCGCTCCATAATAAACCAGGTTGTGGTTGAAACCGTAATTAGCTTCTTTCCGGATTTACTTTCGATGCGTCTGGGTCGAAAAAATGTTGGGGTTATAAAATTAATGTTCGGGGTTGAAAATTATACGGATATCAGCCACGTGCACCCATTATAACGGCGAGTAATCCATAAAACGAAATTCAAAGCACACAAAAGGTAGTGAAATGCAGATATAAAATCTCGTGTTAGTCACAATACCTGTCTGAGTGTGTGTTGTAATTGAATGCACCTCGGGCAAATGCATTACTTGCAACCCACTCCTTTTTACATCGGACACGAGGCACAAACAGGCTGCCCGCCTTGGGGCTCTAGATAAATTATACACTTTATAATCAATTCGCATAAATCGGATCAGAAATGATTGTTGGTACACGAGTTGAATGTACACCTACAACTATTTCGAATTATAGGTACGCCGCTGTTTGGAATAAAATATAGTCTATGTGGTCATGCGAGAGCTCCACCCTGCATCATTAATGCCATTGTCATGTTGATATTTCTTTTACCACCCGCTTACAACGAAAAAAACTTGGAACGAAGAGCTGTGTCATTATAAAACGAGCCGCCATTAATATCTCCTAAACAACAGAAACTGTTCCCATTTTTTCGTCCCGCAATGGAGAACAAAGCACAACCATATATGCCGTAAAGTGAGAAATTAGCATAACTTCTTCTGTAATTTAAACGAGGTTAGGTGAATGTCTAAAAAGTTCGATCTAGATCGTCCCCATTTTCCTCCCCTTTTGCTTGGCAACATTAGTCCATTATCGCTTCTTTCATTTTTGAGCAAGTCATCGCATTCTTTGTAGGCATTAGCTGGGCAATTACTAGTACCTTAGGCTTTGACCATCAACTTAGACACGCCAACGCCTTCTCAACGATTACGCCGAACACGGAACTAGCCTGAAGTTCTCTTTTAAAATCATCCATAGATCGTCATGATACGGACATTAATTCAAATAGTTCGATCGCCCGAAGGGTATCGCGTTCTGGTATGCCCTAAAACCAAACCAGAAGGTCGTACCTAAGCTATTATTATCTAATTTTCGTTCCTTCGCAATTTTTTGGTTATTTAAATCAAATTCTCGAATTTCTCGTTCACGGTTATTAGTCTGGTGAATATTTAGCATCAAATTTCAGTAGCCGGGCACTTAAAATTACACGACGACGCAACCCCGTTTATTTAAATTGCCACCGACTTGGCGAGTTTGTCGGTTCGTGTAGGATGAGGAAGACGTCAATTCGTTTTAAAGCAATTTACCCTAAAATGTCTCACCCCCACAGTTCCCGTCGGAATCCTCAAGGACGGATATCAATCAAAAGTTGCCACACAGCCACACATTTCGAAACGGGTTCATCTTTGCATATGTTCGTGATTATTAAATTAATTACGCGCCGGCTTGGGAAAATGTCTTTTTCTTACAGCATAATAACCCAAATATGGTAGCAAAAACATCCGACGGATCGTCTCCAACTCCGTAAAGCGCAATCACTGTTTTTTGCTTTCTCCTTATAAAGATATGCGCAATTTGGCAGGCCACTGGCTCTGTCGTATAACCGTATTTGTAAAATATGAGCTCAACTTTTTTGTGTCTTGTTTACCGTTTGGCCTCTTCAAAAAGAAACGCCACTTATCCGGAAACATATTCGATGAAGATGTAGTGTGTAAAATGGAAATCATATCAATTACCTTATTGCGGGCCTAATTGCTTTATTACATAAATGACAACTACATCATTATTTTGTGAATTACTTATCGCTCATGTTGTTAACAATTACAAGCATCAAGAGCTTTGGATTACATTCTACTCCTGGAGCTTTTTCACGTATTATATTATTCCTCAGTCTATAGTTATCCCAGAAGGATTATCAAATTAACTGAAAAAACAGTAGGAGTCTTTAATTATTCTCGTCTTTCTTCGATTCTTAAATTTTCAACACTACAAGTTCCTTAAACAACAACTACAATAAACTGAAGTTTAAATTTTAAACTGCCAACACCAAAAGCGACAAATCGGCTGTAGGTCGACTTTCGAAACTTTAATCCTCCGCAAAATCCTAAGTATTTGAAGAATTCGAAGAATCTAAAGAAAGTAAAAAAATTCATAGGTCCCGAGCACATGCAATGTCCGAGGAATCTGAAGCATAAAAATCTGAAGAAGCTAGCAGAATCTAATAATCTGAATAGTGTTTAGTTTCCGATTACGTATTTGATTGATTATTTGTATCAGTAATTACTATTTACCATTCACAATTTATAACATAACACGACCGGGAGCTCTGTCACTAATAGTTCACTGACTGAAGCACACAAAAACGTCCATCTTTCCCGAAAGTTCTCGAACGCTTCCAAACGCTCTCAAATATTCTAGAATGTTCGTGAAATGAACTTCCTGGAAAGAATGCGTCATATTCGCTTTCTTTTCTTACCACCGATGACCCCTTTCTCAGATTGCACGAGATTTTCTTTATTTGTACCCAAATCGTGAACAACACGCCAATTTAGATTACTGTAGGCAAGGAAGTAGATGCTGACAAATGTAAGAGGTAAGGAGATATTGGGGTTTGGAGATTGCCCTTCCACAAAACCGCTTTGCCATCAATTTAAGTTGAGCCCTAAACCGAGTCTCAAATTTTTCTAGAAGTCCATCGATCCCACGGAACTAAAAAATCGATACGTGTCATTTAAGTTGACCCTTAAACATGATTACAAATCTTTAAAGATTCTTGAAGGCTTTTAAAGACCGATAAAGATTAAATGCCCACAGAAGGCTCTTGAAGGCTTTCAAAAGCTTTTGAGACATTCTAAAATGCGTAGAATCTCTAAAAAGCGTTAAGCCACGTTCACCATTCCACAGCTTTTGAATACCCTCTGTTTATTAAAGGTCTTAGAGACTTTTAAAAAGCTTTATTCTTAAAGATACCGCTTTCATAGGAGAGAAGTTTACGAACGCTGAAAGACTATCTTGGAAACTTTTTGAATCCTTAATAGTGACCTTCAGTTTAGAAAAGTGAATCGTAAAACACCAATCTCAACTAGAGCCTTTGACTGGGAATTTCTAAACTGAATTCGGAAATGAGGCACGGAACGTCTCGGTTGGAATCTAGAAACGGGTATCGGAGAATCTGTAAATGTGGAACATGGAATGTGAAAACTGGAATCCAGGAGCTCGTGACGAATCAGGAAAATTCGAGGTATTTGAATAGGGAATCCAGAAGTTAGAAACCTGAAACTGTAATATGGGAACTGTAATTAGGGGACCTATCTTTGATTTTGAACCTGGTGTTGAATTTTACAAACTGCAAATCGAATTCGGATAATGGAATGTTATAAATCTGGAATCTGGACACTAAGATTTGAGCCATAAATCTAAAACGTAGAATCTGCGATTTGAAACTGGGATTCGTACTCCAAACTGTCAACTAAAATCCAGACTCGGGTGCAGAAAGTGACATCGGGAAATGGAATCTAAGAAAGTTTGAACGTCCACCGTTATTACTATCACAGTCACATCCGAATACTGGAATGTACAAACTGGGGTATGAGATCTGAAGTCAAAAAACGCAAAGTAATTGAGACGCGGGAATTGAGAGCTAAAATCAAAATGTTGACGCTGGATCACAAAATTGGAAAGTGTATAAATCGAAAATTGAAAAAAAATAGGAAAATGGTAACGATTTCCGGAAAATTCATAAAGATGCAGCGATTCTTAAGGATCATCTTTTCCACACGTACTTATGGTGTTACGTTCGATACTCCTTTTCTAAACCGTAGGATACACTAAACATTTCGGGGAAAAATGTGGAACGGGGGGGTCTGGAACAAGGAAGATTCTGTGTTCCTTTTCCTACAATTATAAGATTTTAGTGCGGTAGAGGGAATAGTTAGGGGGTATTGCAGACCCTCCCCCTCCCCCAGTGCCATATTCTCTCCCAAAATGTTCAGCCCTAAAGATTCCTTAATAGTTTTTCGTGCAAAGTGCATTTTCCTTTCCTACAGAGCTTCCCTTCACCACGGACTTCTGCTGTTACGTTTCATGGTCCTGTTTTAAACAGTATGATACAAGTGCCTAAAGCACTCAATATTTCGGGGAAGAGTGTGGAACCCGGGGGCCTAGAGGGTATGGATTACCCCCCAGGAAAAAGAAAGATTCTGTGTTCCCTTTCCTACAATTATATCATAAGATATGATGGATTGGCTGGGGGGTAGTACCACCCAGACCCCCTGGTTTTACATTCACTCACAAAACGTTCACCCCTTCCCTGATAGTTCTTCATAAAGGTGCATCGAAGTTTCTTTCTTGTAAGGAGCATCTCTTCTGGTCTTAACGTTCGATGGTCCTTTTTTAAACAGCATGATACATTAGCCAGAAGCACTAAATATTTTGGGGGAAAATGTGGAACTGGGGGGGTATGGAACAAGGAAAATTCAGCCTTTTCCTACAACTATCATAAGATTTTCGTGCGTTAGAATGAATGGCTGGGGAGTATTGTACCCCCCAGATCCCTCGGTACTGCATTCTCTCTCAAAACGTTCATCCCCAAGGATTTTCTGATTGTTTTTCATAAAAGTGCATAGGATTTCGCACAGGAATTGAGTTTATTAATCATGGTCTCAATAAAAGGAATTAATTTCTACCAACCACAGTCCACCTCCTCGACTCCTTATCGTGATCGGGTATAATCCCTCATATGGCAAGAGCGGAGTGTCGAAGGAGGGTACGACGGTTGCTTTAAGCGCGAATATCTGCAAAACGGTGAGTCGGCGTAGATTACTCTCAAAGGGCGGTTGGAACGACAAGACATATTTATTGGCGATGGAAAAACTTAAGTATCAATGTCCAAAAATGGATTGTCGCAGAAAGGGATCATGTCGCAAAGGGAATATGCTACTACCACCTTATAACCCAATTATTGACTAAGCTATTTCGGTTTAAAATGTATACTTGTTTTATAATATGTCAGTACAGGGTTTTAAGTTTATAAAGACCTCTAGAAGACACTACGAGAATTCCTTGCAGATTCTTGGAAACCTTTGGGGACCATAAAACTTGAAGCGAAAACATTTGGGGACTCACGAAAGCTTTTAAATGCTATAGATGAATAAAGCTTATTAAAAGTACAACATTTCTTTTATTTCCACAGTTTATTTTCTGCGGTAGATTAAGAGAATTTTGGAACTTCAATATCAGGCCGCATCTACCCAGTTAGAGGCCCACTTATACAGGGTGAACATTTTGTTTGGAATGCTGAATATATCTACACAACAACAGTTTTTTTGGAGAAGCTTTTTATGGTATCCAAAATTATAAACAGTTTGCTACCAATCTAGGTACTTTACATGTGTGGTTAGTGACTTACTTCTGCAAGATCAAAACGAAAAATAGTGCTTTGCATAAAAAAGTGGCTCTCTTAGCTCTGTAGACGCCTAAATAGACGCACGGCAGTAGAAATAAGAGAGAATGTAGATTTACCTTTTTTTAAAATAATTTTTGATACAATAAATTGTTTTCAACGCGAACTAGTGAAATTATTAAATTAGTCAACACATTCATTTTTGTTAATTTGGGTTTTTCTGTTAAATTTGATAATATTATTGTATATTATACAGGAAATCGTAAAAAAACTGCAAATATATGTACGGTCTAAAGGGCGCCGTTTGCGATATACAGGGTGGGAAAGTTTCTATTTTTTTCTCGTATTTTGATGGGTTTTCGCTTCTGTAACAATTGTATAAAATTTGATACGTTACAATAAAGTATCAAAATAGTAGGGCGCTGTATACAGGGTGTTACATTTTATTTGCCACCCTGTATAACGAAAACGACGGCCTTTAGGCCTTGCAGTTTTGCATTTTTTTCTTATTTTAACGCTATCACCCCCTAAAATATCTGCATGACATTAATTAATAAATATATATCGAGGACATCAGGTGGTAAATGCGTATAAACCACTTGAATAAGTAACTGTGGGGCGTCTAAAATTAACTTATGCGCCTATATATTTTGTATTTATTTAAACATCAAGCTAATAAAATCAAACACCTTCTGTCTTAACGTGCACAACTCACAACAGTATACCCAACCGAATAAAATTAAAAGGCACAGTGTTCCAGCCAGTAAAAAAATGAAAAATTGAAAATGAATCACTCCATTTAAGCCCTTAAAGTCGTGTAGAAGATATTTATTAGTTATGTTGAAATTGTGGACAGCACCTATGCGTTGTAATGTTAAAAGGCTGAAAGTGTGTAGGTTTACATCCCACGCAGAACACAAAGGATAAGAAAACCACAATCCTACATACAATAAATGGATTATACTAGAAATCCATTACCGTGTAGATTATTTTTCAAAAAAAGTATGGCACATTTTAAGATGATTAGGTTGATTTAATAATAAGATCGTTGGTGCGTGCCAACGGAGGTTAAAATTTATTTTGTAGAGTAGATTAAAACCCACACCGCCTCTACACACACGATTTATGACTCGTTGGCTTTAATAAAATTTACCTACGTACGCCATGATTAATAAGGACAATTTCATTGTTCAATTAAAACAAAGCGTGTACATTCCGAGCGTGTATAATTTCGTAGATTAACGTCCTCTTAAAGAACACGTTGTTTTGTAAACAGCCAAATTAAAATTAATGGCTCCATCTTAATACTTTCGTGGGGATTAACAAGATTTTTGTCGGCGTCTTGATGTTAAAACTCGAGGAAGGAATGTGTCTCTTCCCAACCCCTATAATACGTGTTTGTTTTGAGCGGGAGATTTTCGTCTCGTATTACCTTCAGGTTACGCGCAAATGTTTGAATCCTTGGGGGATAGCCATTAGTACGAACTTCGCGAAATCCGGATAACCGAAAATATGGAAATGATATGCTAATGTATGCAGGAACGTTCTTTGACAGACGAACGAGGAATGTCGCCGCAGCATCCTCGCATAATGCCGTCATTACCAAATAGAAGCTTAAAGATATACAATTATTATAGTTGGTCAATTAACTTTTTTTGGGCACTCGAGGTTCGAACATCGCAATTACGTTAACGTTTTCCACTTTTTCAACTTACTACCTGTAATTTACAATTAAAATGTTATGTAAATACGTTAACTTTCAAAAATATCGTATACTGGGTGTTAATAAGGTATGTAGAACGTCGTTAACGCCTTTGATTTGTTTTCACATATTTGCAAAGATCGCTTTTGGTTCTTTTTACCACTTAACATTCTTTTTGCCTCATCTTATATAGCTACCGAAATGGAAAAATGGCTATAGGGTTGCTCGAAGTTAGTAGTAGTATTCCAGAAATGCATATTCACATTTTAATTAGCAATAATTACGGCTTCATTTCCCCAATAGAAGTGGATTACCCGTTATGTTCTTTTCCGCGAGCGAAGGTAGGATAGTTTAGGGGATTGTAAATCGTGTGTGTAAATGTTATATCTCAATATGTTGCTATATGCTGTGCATATTTTGCATACTTACACACTTGAAATATGTAAATATATTGCTGGAGGATGCTTTTCGAAGTCCACTTCAATTTTTATTTGACAATATCCGACTGTTTTTAGGGTCGAAGGTGGAAAGTTCGATTGTAAGTTTAAGTTTTAACGTCTTTAGCTGATGGTTAAAGAATAAAGACTGCATTTTCCCACTTTAAACTTTTAAGCTCACTCTGTGGTTGGAGGTTCTTAGTCAATAGTTAACTCTAATCAAAGCGTTTTTTTTTCTTGTGTGGAAGAGGTAAAGCTAGTTTTACATCAACAATTTCTGCATCAATTATAACGTACGAGTAACTTCATATATATATCAAAGGCCTCGTGGATCCTTCGCGAAAAAATACATTAATTCTGTTCCCCTATGGCGCGTTCTCGGTGGGATACACGGATGTGGATAAAATATCCGACATTTTTTTAACACCCTGTACGCATTACCATATTGCCTAACATTGCCATATAATATAATGCCATTACAGTGTGCAAGTGCAAGTTAAAGACACCATTTCAGGACATAGTGGTGGCGGGTAATGCGTTACAAAATCAGACTGTGCACATTTGAAATCTTTTGAAGTTGTGTCGTAACAGATGTCGTTTCAGAATACGTTTAAGATTTGTTGCAAAATTACAATGTGTACACTTTAAATATTTTGAAGGATTGCGTATTTTTAAGGGGCACACTGTGCACTTTTTAAGTATTTGGAGGTATTGTGAGTTAACTCGTTCATTGCAAAATCACGCCGTGCTCATTTGAAATCCTCTGAGGACTTATGTGCGGTTGTCTTTCAAAACATGTTGAAGATTATTGTAACTTAAAAATTAGCCTTTGTGTCCTCTCCAATTGACTGATCACATGATCTTGTCCACCACACGTTCTGTATACTCCTGAAACGGAAAATCAAACACACCTATACTTATCACTTTTTAATCAGGGTTGGTAAGATCGAAAACATTTTGATCTGACGGTTGCTGTCATTAGTGCACTTATTTACTTTTCTAATTTTCTTTATATTATTTGATATTTCTTTCCCAAATTCAAAATTATAATAGTTATTCGCTATTCGGGACGAATCTAACAAATCAAAGATCATGAAAATCGGTCCAGTTGTTCTTGAGGTATAAGTAGTGTAACATACACGACTTTGTTTTATATTATTATATATTACGATATACAATAGGATTAGGAATATAAGACAAATTCCAAAACAAATAAGAGAGTGGGTAGACATCATGTTCTCGAATGAACTAAAAACGACTTCAAAAGCCATTAATGTTAAGGCTGCAATGTCCGACATTATTTAAAAAATCCCCATAGTGAACATTAAAAAAACTCACCCTGTATAACATGTAACTGTATTTAATAAATACGTATTTTTAGTAACAGCAGTTTTTTTTAAATCTCGTATTTAATCAGGGAAGGGAGGCGTGAGAATTTTTGTTTTCAGAAAGGGGGCGCTATAAAAGGATGTTTGGGAACCCCTAATGTACAGTATGAAATAAATGCGTTTAAAATATAAGTAGGTACGTAATATTTTAAATAACTAAATACGTTATAGTTATTTATGTATTAAGGGCATAATAGTGATGTTTATATTCTCGAGGGCGACGAGTTAAAAAGCTCGAGGGCCTATGGCCCGAGAGCTTTTTAGTCGCCCGAGAGTATAAACATCAGTTTATGCCCGTGGTACATACACAATTTTATGTTTTACAAATAGTTTTCTTCGTCAAAATTCGTTTACAAAATAATTCATTATGTTTGATCGAGTATGCGTGGTTCAAATTTGTTAATGTGATTGAAACCATCCAAACGTCAAACGTAATTTTAAATAATTCAATTCATCGTGAATGAGGAAGAAGTTCCAGAAACTATACGAAATAAGGCCAATCTTGCGATTTAGTAGATATTGACAATTAATAATTGACGTATCTAATTTTCAATGACCTGCAAGTATTTGTTCGTTTTGTCATTAAGTATAAATGAGTTACTATGGTGATACTTAATACCCTAGGGCATAAAGTGGTACTTTATGCTCGCGTATCACAGATATAAAATGTGCTATGATAGGTTAGTAAGACATAAAATGTTTTATGGATATTTGCAATGACTGGGAAATTTAGGCATTTAGCACACTCATTAAAACGTAAAAATTGTAAGAAAATAATGCAACTGTTATTGAAATGTGCAACATTTCCCAAGGGTTTTCGAAACGTTTCTAAAATTTCCTACACATTTCTTCAATATGTTTAATATTTCAATATTTTCAAAACGTTTGCGACATTTCAGACGTCGCCTAATATCTCCGAAATTCCGGTAACATACGAGTAAAACATTTCCTGAAACACTGTCCCAAAGTGTCATCCCTTGACTTAAGAGGTATGCCATGGTTCGTACAATTAAAATAACTCACTGGAATCCTCTGTTTTTTTGTAGTTGGTTGGCAGCGTTCCCTACCACATGTTACATAATTGATTTCTCTTGCTTGCACTTGTGAAAGGAGGCAGTTAATTGACAAATCTATAATTGAGAGGGTTCTGCCCTGCTGATGAAAGCCCCTTTTTGCTGAACAAAACCATTCAAAAGCCAAACGAATGGAGGGTGTGGTTTTGAGGCTGTTATGATTACTAAATTCGCCTCCTAACATAATCCCCAAAGACCAACCCTGCGATTTGTGCTCATCACGAGAATGCGCTCGCAAGAGATTTGAAAAATTCAGCTTCACCTTTTAAAATATCAGCGATGTCATTATTTTTAGTTTCCTACCAATTTTATTAATTACCACAAGTGAATGAAAGAAAAATTCATGAATTGATTGGGAGTTTCCCTTTTGGCAAATGCTCTGGGGACAGATTAAATAACAGCAAAACGTCAAAGCAGCGATCGAAAATTTAATTGATTCGCCCGCAAACTACAATGACAGTTGCCTTTGGAAAAGGTAATCAAACTTCATTTTTTTTATTCCATGCCCCAGATGCTACGTTATCGCCCAAAATGTCTAGAACAATAGCATGATTATTTTGTGGGAGATCGTATTCATCAAAGCTCTAAGGGCTGCATGTTTTGAGGGAGAACAGCGGAGAAGGGTTTCACAGGAGGAATCGATTACTTTTCCCAAAAGGTAGTTGCTTAGTATCCAATACCCCCAGACCCCCGTGCCACATTCCCACCCGAAAAAGGTCCTGGGTTATAAATTGGCTAACTGGGCTATGGGCGCCAGTTTCGAGGGGGGGGGGGGGCGTTGCGGCAAGATGTGCTGAATTATATTTTTTTCATTCATTCGGGTCCCGAACAACTAACATACTTATGATTATTGTCTAGGGGGAATAATTTACTTAATTCGCGAGAGTTCTAAAACCTATTCGGAGGTGTGGAAACCTCCAATACCAGTGTAGAGGATGAATAGAGTACCTTTTCCCGAAAACTAGCATAGCAGTTGCTTCGGTTGCTTGTTTTAAGAATTTTGTTCGCTGTCAAGGTGTTTCATCACTCGGAGCATTTGGCAAATTGCAATTTCATCAGGCACGCGTGACGAAATTGAGAAAAATGAGGTGCGGTTTGCGTTTGCACCTGTGAAGGACAATTGTAATTACGATAATATGCGCGTTTATCGCGGGTGTACGATTCAAGTTTTTGCAATTGTCATTTGTAAGCGTCCTTGTTGCTTCATAAAGAAACCGCGTATTACAAAACGAAGACCTTATGGGTAGGGTAGGGTTTATGAATACAATCATTTTTAAGAGCTTTCGATTGTAGCGCAGTCATTTCTTTGTCCATTATTTTATAGGAGTAATCAAGTTTTAGTCTGTTACGGACTGGACCACGTAATTTATAACCCTGAACAGCTTTGGGCGATCTCTCGCTAATACATTCTCATATACATAAATCATTAATCCAAATGTCTAAGCGATAGCTTACTATTTGAATAGACCTTTTTGTTACGGAAATTGCGCAGACCTTCACGCCAATCAATCGTAAGTTCGTGTAATGTGGATGAACTTAGGTATTGGGTATCAATTATGTGCGAGCCTAATCACTACTTAAACATGTGCCTATTCATACCATTTAAATGCAATTACAACTGTATTAAAATTCTCGGAAATTATAGTACAGTAACATTATTAGTCTATTTATACAAATTGTTTTAAATTACTCCTTTTTTTATGTGGTCGGTCGAGGCGAGGCGAGCGTCCGCGCTTAAATACCTACATTAAAATCCAGCATACCTGAGTGACACTTAAAATGTAAAGATAAAGGAGATAAACACCTAAAAGCTTCGGATTACAAAACCATTAAGCGTAATTCTCATCTAGGCTTAAGAGCACGCCTAATGTTTGCCGAATAATCCACCTTTTATTACCGCGGTCGAGTATTATTAGGGACACCCACCCGATATTTATACAGCCCGCACCTGGATGGATTCCAATTTTGGTTAAATACACAGGAAACGCGCCCAGTTATCTAGAACAAATACAATCAGAAAGCGACAATTGAGTTAAACAAACTAGCGATTTCCTTTTAAGCGAGATTTTCAACGACATTTAAGAATGTCTTTGTTTTTATGTTAATAATAGTAATATATTGAAGTATTGTTGTACCTACACACTTGGAAATAATCGTTGCCGGCCATTGTATTATTAAGTATTGGTACGTGCCTTGAAAATATACGACTGTTCAAAGGTACATCCTGAAGGAATTCGTTAGAAAAAATTAATTACCATCACCGACGTGGAAATGTCAAGGCGATGATTGTAAAGAAATAATTTTTATAAATAAATACATTGAGAATAATGCAAATTTTTGGTCAACTTTGACCCGGATTTTGTAAAATCGCTTCCCATGATCTAAGATTTACCACCAATAATTATGGCAAATAAATAATTTTTATTATCGGTAGCCTTAGGCTTCTCATTCGAAATGTCTTCAGGTTTTAAAAACTGGCAGTTGGTATAGAACAAATCCAATCATTCACTGATTTTGTGTTATTTTCTGCTATATATCTTACACATTTTTAAATTGAAGTTTTACAAGTAAATCCAGAGATCACAAAACAAATCCCATATCATTTCCCAATGGACGCCAAATTACCTAATGAAGTTTTACGCTTACACTTGGCGGTGTAAAATCGACGCATTTTTAGATCCCAATTTTGTGCATCTTTTGCCGTATAAAAAATAAAAGTAAAAGTGGAAAAAATAATCCCTGGACTATTTGACTCACAAAATATTATCCGAAAGGTTAGGTTAAAACTTTGATTTTTGAAGAGTTCTCTTCCTCTTTTGGGGCACTATTACACAACCTATATTTTTTTAAATATTAGCCATGAACCAAAAATAAAAACTTTATTTTTTACGATTTTTAAACAAGTGACCATGGAGATTTTGTTTTGTTTATTGTATCCAAGGTAACTTAGATCAATTAAAAAGGCATGCTACTTCAAAATGTTGAAAAACATGATATATTATATAATCATATAATAAAAATTTGACCTTCACAGGGTATTGCATTTAAAAATACCAACTTTGTGTCAAATCTCAAAGACGGTGCATTTTTGTTGACCACGCCACTGGATTCCACGTAAAAATATCTAAAATAGGCTGTTTTTACCTTTTTTATATCTTTTATGGGCAGTAAGGTATGATAGATAACAAGAGAGGGACAATAAATAATAAATAACGCTTCAAAAAGTCAAACTTTTCGTTTTCACCCTGTATTTCAGAAACAAAGGTAGCTAGATTGATTCTGTTTGTGGTATTAAAAGTTTCACAAAAAAGTGGCACAGGGTGACGAAAACCACAAGTCGCTATCGATACACTAGGTCTCAACAACAATAGGACACACGGTACATCAGCAGTTAATCAAAGAGGTGTGAAATTTTTTTAGGATTCTGAGGGATGTTTGGATCTTTGAAGAATCCCAAAAGATCTTCAGGTATATATTTTCCAAATTTGATTCAGAGATTTCGAAGTATAATTTTTTTAGGGGGGTGCCATTTAAAATCAGAAATTTTATTTTAACCTGTGCGTCAATTCAAAACTTTCAAGTTTTCAAGAAAAAAAGGTTATAACAGGGAAATCGTTAAAGTTAAGGGTATAACGTGTTACATAAAAAAGTAAGTACTTTCCGAATCAGTAATAAAATATGGGGTGTCCCACTTAAAAAAACGCAAGTATCATACGCCACTGGGATACGGTACGGCATTCCCCTGGTGATCAAAAATATTTTAGAAACATGGCGACACTAATTGTGCACAACTTTCGGTATCTGTTATGGTAAGGAATTATGATCCGAATGGTCTTAGTTGCTACACCCTGTGATTCAAATTCGTGTATGTTAAGTGAGGGCAAAGTTGCCCCTTTTTGTGACTAAAAAAATGCATTAGAAATTTTTGAAAAATTTTTGAAAACAAACGAGATCACCCTAAAACCGAAAATTTCGTTTTCATTTTCCCTAACTTAAACTCGAAAATGGACAGTTCTTGTTAGGCAGTAGGCACTTGTTTTCGGAGAATGCATCTGTTATTAGAATTTCCATAACACGCTAGTAAGGGGCTACAGGCTACTTATTTATTATGGGCGCTATATTAAGACCCCGGGCTATCTTTTTAGCGTCCTGGCTTATATTTGGCTCGGCGCCCTCGTAATTAATGTTTATAATAGAATTGCGTACGTATAATGACCGATGCAGTTTCATACAGTTATTTATCTGTATTGATTTTGAAACAAAATTCACAAAGAACCACAGGAATTGCAAATAATGCAAAAAATATATAATTTAGCACATATAGGTACCATGTAGCCCAGTTACTCCCATTTATAACCAACCCGAGACCTGGCTATATTGGATTTTTGCGAAATGACATCATAGCAATGTTAATTCAACAAGATCTATTATTTATTACCCGTGGATGTTTTGTTGAGAACCGAATCTAAATTAACATTTGATTTTGAAATTTTTCATGTAAAAGTATAGAGTGTGAAAAGTCATTATTCTTCTTTTTTGTCCTCTATCCCATTCCGTACAAATCCAATATGGCGCCCATAAGAAGTAAGGAAGTAGTAGCCTTTAACTTCTACATCTAGCGCGCTATGGAAATTCTAATATCAGATTCAAATTCTCCGAAAAAAAATTTGACATTTTAAATTTTCCGGTGATATCTCAGTTATTTTCAAAGATTATTCCTCGAATTTTTCAAAAATTTCATAAGCGGTTCGGTCACAAAAAAGGCGACTTTACTCCCATTAAACCTACGCTGTATCTCTAACCGATGCGGAAATCCCAATGCTGAGCCATGAATTTGAACCACCCTGTATTCCAACGTAAATTATTTTTTATTTATTTGCAATTAATTATTATTGAATTAATGGCAGACTTTAAATAGGTTGATTTATAACAGTTAATTAATATTGATCACTCACTTGTACACACATTGTTGGAACGACTCGTAAACACGCTTCAGTTTGCATATACAGGGTGTACGCAAAAAAAATGGGTGGTATACGGGATCAAAACAAGCACTTTTTCCAAATAAATCGAAGGTTCAACGTGTTTCGTATAGAAGCCACCCTCAAATAAGAGGTGAAATTTGCATTTTTGAAAATTCAAAAAATCCACTGCAATTCATGACCGGACAACGAACATGGAGAGAATTCCACGAAATTTGAGTGTACATTCTTGATGAAATATGGACCAAAATTGTCTAGCAGTTTTTTAAAATTACTTTTCAAAAAAAGTTATATTTAAAAATTTTTCCTTCGAGTCAGAAAGTAGTCGAAAATGTCGCAAATAACAAAAGATTAACGATTTAAGTCGGTATTGTGATACTTGGAATAATGCAATTTTTGCAAAATCGAAAAGGGCGTAACCCAAAATCCTATTTCAAAGACGTGCCACCAGTACCTGTAACTCTTATGGTTGCTGAGAGAAAAAATTAAACAAGAAATGCAAATTCACAACTTGTTTGAGGGTGGCTTCCAAACAAAACACGTTGGACCCTCGGTTTATTTGGAAAAAAGTGCTTGTTTTGATCCCCTCTACCAGCTAATTTATTTTTACATACATATATAACAAGCAAACGGAAAAGTTTTTAGAAAAAATCACAAAACACTCAAAAAATGTTTCAAAACCCACTCGTCGGTGTCACTTGGTAACACAACTGTAAATGATGAGTAACCGGCAACAGTAACTGGAACAGACCGACAGACGACGGAAAATCGAGCGCTAACCGTTACCGTATTAAAGAAAGTAAGTCTTCTAATGCTATAAACCCGGTACTGTTTATTTTGGGATTTAGTAATTATTCATCAGATACTGTTCAATGATCTTTGTGTTCCCGAGAGTCTCTTCAAACATTCTTTGCAGATTTCTGGAGTTCTGAACAATTATTGACGTAAAAATGTATGTTGCCAGATATTCTGAAAATACTTGAAGATTTAGTGAGATACACCTATGGATACTTTGTTTAAGAATTTGCTTGAAGAAATTCTTATACAGTGTGTCCCAGGTAGAATGCACCACAGAGAAACTGCAATGTAGCGAAAAATTCACCAGGCATCAGGCATCTAGTGCCATTGAAGAACCTCCGGACCCGTCTTTGAAGATGCTTTAAAATGTAATGGAATTTTTAATCTTACACGAATTTCTGAAAAATATACGAGTTCTCAAAATCACGAACTGGGAAATCTATGCTTTACAGTTTTGCCTTTATTTGTGGGAGTAAACCTTGAACCTAGACTATCATACCACAAAAATGGCACAGAAAAATGGACGCCCAAACTACGTACGTATCTTGTTATTCCTTCCACTGCTTTTCATTTCCTTGCAGACTTCAAAGTCATCTATCAGTTTCGGAAACGTAAATGTAGCCAGAAATACTTGTTTTTAAGTGATTTACAAACTTGCTCAAGTTCTAAAAATGGCACTGGTGCCAAATTCGTGATTTTTGCCTTTTCATTCGAATTTGTTGACATTTGAAATTTTTTTCCCATGCATGCTTTAACTTACTATCGACGACGCCACTTTTTCTGTTTATACGACAGATAAAATAAATCGATGACTACACTTTATAATTAATAATTTATTTAAAGAAGCCTCCGAAGTTTACAGAAGACCGTAATCACGTTTCCTCTAAGAAAATTATCATATTTGTCTTACGATAGACTTTCATCCATGAAAGGACCTTTATAATTGATATTATGACAGACGGAATAATGTGTTTGTAAAATGATAACGGACCACTCCAATTTCTCTTCAAGCTTTCTCTTTTTAAATCCGAAGACCTTAGACAAAAAGTCCCAGAAGGTCAACGTTTCCCTGTTTTTCCTCATTGTTAATAGCGCAGTTAGCGCACGAACAGGTGTAGCTTGTTTTTTTTACGTCCGACATGTTACACATAACACGATAAAGCTCAGCTTTTGTATTCAAACCATAGATTTGCAGCTGTTACTGATTTTCTAATATTTATACTATCTACCTGGTTAGTATAAAAGAATTTGCCTGCGCGTTCACCAAATCGAAAGGGGTTGCGGATCTCCCTGACCGGGATGGAAATATTTCGCGTGCTTGGGAATTGTATACATTGGGCAGGTGGTGTTAGATGCGTGTTAGGTTAATGGTAATGATAGGTTCATGTTCGATTGACAAATATTGACTTACGTGATAAAGGTTAACGTATGTTTAAGTTAGATTTTGGAGGAGTGGGCGAATATCCTTCGGGGTAACGTGACTTGAAGATCGTGACTTGAAACCAACCCTGATCTTTACGAGAGTTGAAAGGAACCCAAGGTGTAAAGTGCTTATCATCCCATCTCATTAATACATAATATGATACCATCGAGGCAATCGAATAACGGAACCGAACTCGTGCTATCAAACCCATTAATGACCGAGATTTATTATCGACAATCAAATTTTGCATGGACAAGCATCTCCAATAGGAAGCATAATTTTAATTTGACTTAATTCGCCGTTTCCGTGCTCGGACATGTACGGCAGTGAGAAAAATTCTGGCGTTACGGTACAATGTGTGAGTTTTATTGCCTATTCAAAATTACAGAATTGCCTATTACCATTTACATTTTAAAACCTTTTCAATTGCAAATTTTAATTAAGTTGAAGAAAACGGTAAAAGAATTCCAATGAAGCAAATGTCGACGAAAGGAGGAATGTTGTTTGGAACCCTCGCTTGTGGTCACTGGTGGTTGTAGTGTTTGTCCCGAAATGCAATTAATTAATTAACGGTAAAATAGAAAGGACAGATTCGCCAATGATATGCTTAGAAGAATTGGTTAGGTATATTTAAGGATTTTTACGTGTTTTAGTGATTTCAGAAATTCTACAAAAATTTTACCAACCATAGTCCTCCTCGAGCCCTTATCTTGATCGGTTATAATTCCTTATATTTCAAGAGCGGATGGGTACTCATTAAGGGCGATTGTGAAGTTTGGAAGAAATACATTTTGCTGATGGCAAGACTTTAAGAGCGAAACGGTTTGTGGGATTCGTTTAGTCCCAGTACCCATTTGTAGTACATTCTTCGTATTGGTTCTAATTCATCCCATTCTTTGCATCCCCATACCTCTGCTCCATACATCAACTCCCCTCTTACCATTGCGAATAGAAAAGTCGAAACTCAAAAGCACTCAAAACATAAAATGGAGTTCTTCGTCAACTCTGTTAATTAATTTTGTTTATATTTTTCCCTTGCTTCTGTCAATGCCCTTAGATCCATGAAAAACGCCATCACCTTTCCGCCTTTTTTTTTCAAATTTCTCTTGTACTCCTAATATATAATATATATTAGATTTTAAGAGTGTCTTTACCAGCCAAAAATAAGAAATTTTTTTGATATAATCGTATGTAGTTCCTTCGTTTCCTAGATACAGGGCGTAATAGTTTTTTAACAAAATCTGTTTTTTATCAATTACTCAAAAACCTTTCAGCCGATTTAAATAAAATTTGGTAGGCTAATTTGTCGGCATAAGGGCCTTTCTTTGCTGGGAATAAAATAAATAAAAACCCACTTTTAAAAAAACTTTTACACCCTGTATATAAAAAACGAGGCAAGTTAGGACATACGATTATATGAAAAAAATGTCTTATTTTTGTCTGGTGAATACGCCCTTAAAATCTTTGCACTTATTTTTGAATAACCCTGTGTCGATCGTTCCCTCCCTTTTCACCACACCGCGCTTGAATTTTGTAATAAAATTAATATATCTTAAATCATCTTCACAGGCCCAATCTAAAGATTGTTGGTGCTTAAAAACATATGACGCAAAGTGTTCGTTATTTCTTGAAAAATCGATTAGAGAATCAATGAACTTTTTCAGAGATTCTTCAATGTCCAAAGGTTTTTGGTAGATTGGGAGAAGATTCGTTAAATTTTTTTCAAATTATTAAATGTTTTTTAGGTGTTGCTTGACTATTATGTCCATTTGAAATTTTTGACATGTGGGTTGTGTACCCCACTGAAAACTAAAGTTGACGTGTTTACCACGTAATTTTCCAATGTTTCGCAGTATGGAAATTTTCCCCAAGAGCACGCTTTTAAACTTTTTGCCGGTTGTTGTTTAATCCAAACTATTATTATCGCTCCGTATAAACAGAGAGGCGCACAAATTTGGTTAATCAAATTGTTTTTTCTAATCATAATTAAGCACTCCCAAGTATAAACGCAATGGAACGTTCTGTACCTCTGACCACAACGCTTTCGTGGTAAAAATTTACCTAAATGCGATCATGCTAATCCAATAATGCAAGAGCACGAAAATGTTCGCTCACGTAAATACGCCACTTTATATTAGTTACTCGGAATGGCAACTCGCAATGAATTAAAAATCCCATTTGGCAATAATTTCAGCGAATTGGCGGCAATTTTCTTTGTAGTCAGTTTCTTAGTGAGCGATTGCTACCGAGGGGTTATTCACGAAGGAAATTCTTGTCCCTCATGTAGGAAATTTCGAGGAAATAATTGGGAAATGTGTAGGAAATGGACGAAATTAGAGGAATCATTACTAAATTTTGGGGAAAGAGGAGAAAATTTAAAAGGAATGAAGAAATTCTATGGAAAAATAGGCAATTTTGAGAAAATAAGAGGAAATCTAGAGCAAAGTTTAAGGAAATAAATGGTTTCTATAGGGAAGTAATGTTACTCATTTCACGTTAATTCAGGGAAATGTGTAAATTTGTGGCAATGCTAGAAATGTTGGGAAAATTAAGGGAAATGGTAGCAATTTTTAGGCAATGCATCTTTGTCCCGTAAAATAATCCGTAACCATTACGAAGAAAATTCTTGTCTCTCATGTAGGAAATTTCGAGGAAATAGTTGGGAAATTTGTAGGAAATGGACGAAATTAAAGGAAATTCCTAGGAAATATTAAGAGGAAATCTTAAGCAAATTTTAAGGTAATAAAAGGTTTGTATAGGGAAGTAACGTTACTCATGGCAATTCGAAGAAATTTGGGGAAATGTAAGGCAATACTAAAAATGTTTGGGAAATTAAGGAAAATGGTAGCATTGTTTATACAATGAAGGAAATCTTTGTTCCTTAAAATAAGCAGTAACCAACCCCGAGGGTTTGATCATGATGGAAATTCTTGTCCCTCATGTAGGAAGTTTCGAGGAAATAGTTGTGCAATGTGGCGAAATTGGAGGAAATCTTAGTACATTTTTGAGAAATGGAGGAAATTTCAAAGGAATGAACAAATTCTAGGAAAAATATTAGGAAATTTGGAGGAAAAACCCAGGAAATTCTGAGAAAATGTAAGGAAGATTTTAAGTAAGTAAGAGGGTTCTGCATATAGGGAAGTAACTTTACTCATTTGGGGAAATTTAAGGCAATGCTAGAAATGTTGAGGAAATCAAGGAAAATGGTGGCAATTTTTAGGCAATGAAGGAAATCTTCGTCCCCTAAAATAAGTCGTGAACAACCCCTCGATTGCCACGGTAGGGAGACTTTATCTTGTGCGCCTTTGTTTGGGGGGCGAGCTTTCGGGGTAAAATTGTCATATGGTTTTTTGTGGAAGCGTACAGTTTCATGGCATTGTAACGTAACTGATTTTCTTAAGGGCGTCATTTTTGTTATCCAATATTAATACGTAAATGTCAACACTATAAGTGGGATACTCTGAGATGATTTTAAGGGCATTTTCACCCCGGAATGTTCGGTCTCGTAAAGTTCTGCCCCAAGAAAGTTTAATATTGAATAACTGGCCTTTATAAATTTCCTCACCGTCAGAATAGAAGGGAACTTCCTTTTTCGAGGAGATAACAATATTCTGCGGGGCATATTTTTGGTGGGAAGATTTCACTCACTTTGAATATTAAGAGTCAAGTTTCCCTTTCAGTGAAAATTCGTCTCCTGAGAGAGTCCAATCTGGTATCGTTCTTTTACGATCGAATTAATATTTATAATGACCGTGAATCGAAATCACAGAAATAGAATGGAATTTCTCTTAGATTTGTTGAATATTTTGAGAGAGGATCTTCCGTAAGCACACTTTCCTCACTTTTGGAAGCCAATACTCCCTGGGGTAATGTAGTGCGAGCGAATAGTCGAGAAGAATTTTATGGGTTGAGGTTTGAGTGTTCCCGGGGGACGAATTTTGATCGATTTTCCAATTAAACAGTACGATTGTTCAAACGTCGACTACCAATTTCTTTAATTAGATCTCAATGTAACTTTTAATTAAACCAAACTCAAGCTATTAATGAACCGATAAATTTAAAACGCCCCCTCTATAATTTGGAAAGTAACAAGTTCCACTTCATTTGTCGATCTATTTAATTTACTCTAATAAAAACAAGACAAATTGACACATTACGGGGCATTTGCCTTTCAAATTTCGTTTATATCAGATTTAGAAGTGTCGAGGATTCGACCCGTTATGTTGAGCGTGGCGGAGGAGACTCTGAGACCAATTAATCATCCGAAATGGTACCGAAACGTATGAGGGTTATCAATATTACAATCTTGGGGATATAGTTCTATATAAATCTTCAAACGGCGCGGCTCTTATCTGTTATCTGGAAAGGTTAACGAGAGTGTGTAACTTCTTGGAATAAAGACGTAAAATGGCACCGGGTAGGAAAAAGTGGAACTAGTATTTCAGGGTACAAATGACAAACGTGTTCGTAATAAAGCAGTGAGCAATTACTCTTCATTAGTCGATTGCAAGTGGAATTGGTTAACTACTCACCCACTCACCAAGTTTAGCATCCGTTATCAGTTCGGAACAGGCAAAACCGAGCTTATTATTTGCGGTTAGGGGGGGCCTTCTACTAGTTTTGAAGCGCGTACAGTGCGTTAGATAAATATTTAATTAAGATTATCAGCAAGAAATGCATGTCGAATGTATGACCGCGAACGGTCTAATTATGGGTACACCTGATACCGCAGAAATTTAAACAGAAGCATTTAGTTATGCTAATTGGCACTTCCAAAAACTAGTTTTTAATTAATCACTTTTTTTACCTTGTGCCAAAACTGCAACGTGCATTCCTCATTTTGGCATTTCCTTAATTTGACCCCTACTCCTGTTACAAGGTCTGTGCCTGCGTCTAACGGTAAACGTGCAAAAAAGTGCACGCTTCTAATCAAAAACAGAATATAAGTCTTCAGCAATGGAAAGTTGTAGAATTGATAATTAACGGTACATACTCGAATTTGAATACCGGCTGGGCGTTCGACCAGTTTTCTCGTTACTAGTATAGTGCAAAAAAAAGATGATTTGATCATCCAATCGTTCAGAGCTTGTTAGGGTACAGGTCAACTGCCACCCTATTCCCTAAAATGCTGCACAATTACTTGAACCGAAACTTTATCTAACACAGAATCTACATAGCCCCAGTTGGGTCGGTATTTTTAATTGTAAATGTATACCTTACCGTACCGAGAACGTAGCAGGTTTTCTGCTACCTGTGGTTATGGGGTGACTTCCGGTAGTTGTATAAATAGAGTTAATCTAGAAGATGCTAAATTACTAATTATAAAGGAAACAACATGCGCTTTTTCAATTGAAAATCTAAATCCAAAATGATGATTTTTGATATTGGGTTACAATTTACCTTTTTTTTTTAAATACGGGAAGCACTCTGAATACTTCACAGTTCCAAAATGGCGAACGCCACAAAGTGGCACATATCTTCAATAAAGTTCAGTGTGTTCAGCACGTCATTGACTAGGATCATAGGCAATCGTGTCATAAATAAATTATACCTACGTATACAACGCTCCAAATATCTGACGCTTTTTCTACCCTTCCGTACAGCCTCCCCCATCATGCAAACCGGCAGACCTCCAATATCCGAGATGGACATATGCACTACCATTATCTGACGTGCTCGAGTACTTTTTTTGCATTATTAAAAAAGTGCAGCCTCCCACCGGTGGAGGGATGTACAATATATTACTTTTTTCTTTCTACCATCTAATAATAATAATAAATGCCTTTTTTTTCATTACCTTGCGTAAATATATAAATTAAAATAAGATATAAATGTAAAATAAAATCTAATCTTAAAAGTTCAATAGGTCCCTACGGCGCTCGTATATCCCCCATTTAGTATCTTGAGTGCCCCTACTGCAATTATTTAAAGGGGTTGATCAAGAGTTTTAAAACTTCACAGTCAAACACGATCACAATTTTAGAGATGGTGATGTGATTATAACTTCGGAACTTCAGGACAGTAAGAAAAGTTTTACTCGAAGTTTTCTAGGACGAACCCTAGAAATTATTTTAAATTTGTAAGGTCTCTAAGGGATTTAGATATATGGCATTCCGAACAAATTCGCAAAATATTTGTAGAACTTCCAATAAAAAGGAACATGCCTATGCCAAGAAATTTCCTGAAAACACTTGCAGGGAGATTTTTGTACGTGTTTATAAGGAAACTGCTAAGAACATCTAAAAAAAACATTTATGAAAAGATTCTGGGACTCAAAGAACATCGCTAAGGTTTTCAAAAGTTTCTAGTAAGATTTTAAATTTCTAAAAAGTTTCTAATGTTCGCACCTTAGATCCTGTGAAGGATTTGCTGACTAGCCTAGAAGTAAGATCTGTGTTCGTGTACCTTAAGCCCAAATTCACATGATTTCCTTGCAGTTGTGCAGCTACGCAACACTAAAACACAAAGCGAACCGGACATACACTGACAACAGTCGCGAAATGACTAGTTTGAATAATACTAAATTATATTTCTGTTATCACCCCAAACTTGTTCTTTTACGCCACCTCATATCTCACACTTACTGTGACTATTACCTGATGATTAAACGCAATTATTCAACATCTACGATTATTCGATTAAATCTAAACTACTTCCATTTATACCAATTATATGAAGGCACGTTCAGAGTAGGTCCTTGCACATAATTAATAATAAAAAAGCGTAAAATTTCCGAAATTTTGATGTATCGCTCCATATATAGGATGGTCCGTATGAAAAAATGTAGTTTAGGGTCGTATAAAAAACCAAACACACCGTATAAAAATGGGGATCGCGATGGATAATACATAATAAAGATTTTACCAAAATCAATTATCTTTAATAATAAGTGTATTCGGTACATTCTAGTAAAATATTTATTAAAAAGTAGACATAGGGATTTACGTGCATTGTTTCTCCCTATGTCTACTTTTAACTGACAAAATAGTTATTTGTACAACTACGCAAACTTTGAACTCGAGTTGAAAAAAAACACTTTCCTCTCAAGTTTTCCACATATTTTTTGAAACTACAATCAAAATTGAATAATTATTGTTTGCAATAATTAACTGTGACAGATATAGCAACCTAGATACGGGTATGTTTCAATTTCAAATGTCATTATTAGATTAACGCAGCAATTGTTTTTTACTTTCCTCACTAGAGGGGAAAATTGCATTTTCTTCACCCTTTTTAGAGACGAAAGTAGTTTTTTAAGTAGTTTCAGAAAAACAAAATTTTATACAACCAACTACTTAAAACAAATAAAGATCTTGGTGTCATATTAATTAATTTGAATATTGTTGCTTTGGCTTCTGTACATTTTTATTTTCGTTCGCGTGCGATGTATTTAACTGAAGGGAAAGTTGATATTGTCAATTGGTATAACGTCGGTAACAATTCAGAGAGCGTAAGAGATTTACTTTCCGCGAAGTCAAAACAACAATATGCAAAATAATTAACAATGACAGTCAAATCTTTATTTGTTTTAAGAAGTTATTTTGGATGCATAAAATTAGGCGCCCTTCAAAAGAGATTTTGCCATTTAAAAGTAGACATAGAGAAACACAATACACTTTTGCATTCGGTTTAGGGAAATTTTTCAAAAGAGAAAAAATTCCCTTATGTGATGGATTTGTCCGTCTGTTAGTCTAACTCGAGAACGAAAATAGATAGCGATGTCAAACTGTCGCCAATCAATTTCTACGATTTCAAGGAGCAGTGCTATTGAATATGAGCCGGATAAAAAGTCTCATTTCCGAATGCGAGCCGAGTGGCAAAACATTCCCCTACTGAAAATCGATAAGAATTTTTAAAGCGTGCTCAATCGTAAGTTTAGGGAACTTTTTTTTTTGATCAAACAACGCTGGATTTTTGAGTCGTTTTACTACACTTCCTTGGGATATTTTTTAAGTTAAAATTACATACTCGTACATACCCAACATTTTCATTTTTTAAAGAATTTTCATGTCCACTCAATATCAATGTTTTGCATAAAGAATTATTTGGATTAACTTAACGACTTCCTTCCTAACGAAGCTTCAATTTCTCTCAATTTTATTCGAAGTTTTGATAGTCGTACCCCTTTAGTGATCAACATTCATTTGAAATTTTGTAAAAATTTATTCCAGCTGACTTTCCGATTTCTTAATCAACCCCTTATTGTCCCCCTAACTCTTTTAGTATAGTAGATCCTGAATATTGTATTTTTCTAATTTTGTAATTTACAACAAAATCCACTAGCTACTACGACGAGTACTACAACACTTTTTTCAAGAGAACTTTTGTGAACGATATCCTTTAACGTCTATATACCTACAAAAATGTGGAATGGAAACCAAAACGGTGAGTGAGCCCAATCCCAAACGTGTTCTTATTTTTAGATTCGGCTTTAATTTAGTCATTTTGCTTCAATTTAACGAAAATCGTGTCTTTTAAGATGAGATCTTCATGCTCACGTGCAAAAAATTGGCGACTTAAACATAATTAATGGTATTGCTGCCGGTTGAAGTAAAAACCTGCTTAAATTAATTTAAAAAAAATTATAGTTTAGATTGATCTTGGATCTGGGAATTCACTGAACGGCTTTTAAGCCCTTACTGTTCAGTAACCTTCTCTTCATAGATCAAACTAGATTTATATCAGTCCATGAATCTCTTACACAACTGAGAACCTGATTAGTGTTTAGTCATCCATTAATAGATAATTATTAGACACTAAAAGCAGTACTTAATCGAAAGTTAGATCAAGGCGTGGTCTCTTCGTACATATAACTTCCAGAGAGAAACTGAGCTACTTTTACTCGCGTGTGTGTTTGAAATTTTTACCACGACAGTCAACAAAGTGAATGCAAAGGCGTGATTTGCATATACCTATTGATAAATAATTAAAAACGATAGCGTAATTGAATCCAAACCCCATTCACTTTCCTCGACCAAGACTTGTGAAATAATAGCCGCGTGAATGTTTTATAAGAAGGAAGGTTGAACAGCAAGGCCCATTGCCTTTGTTGCATGTCTGTAGAATTATTTCTTCCAAATTAAATTATACTGTTAGAGAACTTTAATTTAAATTCCTGGCGAAGGTAATTAGAATTAAATTGGCGCTTTTTGCGTGTTTAATCAAGGAGGTTCTTTGGGGTTTTATCGAAAGGGACAATCAAAAAAGTGTAATGGCACGTAAAAAAGAGATTGAATAACGTGCCATCAGACCGTCTGACGGCCATCGCTAAATTGCAATTCCAGTAACAAGAGCCTTAAAAGGAGAGTTCTTTATTTGCAATCAAAAGAAGCGCGTGTAGTTTGTTGTCAATGCTATCGCCTACCACCGGCACCTGACGGCTGCACTCAATAGCTAATGGGCATAAAGACGAGATTAGTTAATTTTGTTGAAAGACAACACACGTGAATTGTCCCCCTGTTGGCAAACTGATCTTTTTCGTCTTTGTAATTTGAGCCAGCATTTAGACAGTTCAGGTGTACATCTTTTCTTCGCAACCCTACCAACACGAAACCTGCATCTTTGTCAGGAAGTATGGGGTTTACGTACGCATTGTTCAATTTTAATTGTCATCACCATTTTTATCTCCTGCAAAATTACAGCCGAACATCCATTAGTCCCAGTCAAGACGGCACTTCAAAGCAGTCTTCCGTAACCTTTTGATTTGTATAATTACCGTCTGTCTGCACCTGACCAGGTAAACTCTCGCATTTATGACCTTTTACCGTCGGCAATTTTGGGCTAAAGCCCGGAAACGGCCCGTCTACAATAATGGAAAGTCGATTAAGCCTCCCAGACGTGATTTTAACGGCTATTAATTATGACACTTTGCTTTTAAAATCTTATTCAGTAACGGTATCATTAATACGTCTTGTAAAATTAACCATCTGTGCATAAATGTATTCCGTTACTACTTTACATTCGTTGGAATGTCGCCATCTTCATCGCTGTGATGATTTTTACCAGATGGTCCAGATCTTCACTTTTTATTCATTCAAAGTTTTGGTTAATGAAAGGAAAAATGGCACAACCCCCCATAATTGTGTGTAAATTTGAAGTTTTCTAAAACGATCCTTTTATTTACAGCGGTTTAACGACATCGTCAGAAGATCGAGGGGTGACGCCGGTTTACCTGAGATGTACAACAGGTAGGGTCACGTGGCTTTACCCCCGAGGGGCACTCAGAGTACTACTTCGCCTACCAGGACGAGATAGAGAATTTAGGGCTTGTATTAAAGTACATCCCGACGGCGTAAATCAACATTTAGCCGCTCGTTTATTTTTGGAAGGGCCAAGATCTTTATTGCCCCTCTATTCACATGAAAATGGGGGACATAAACCCGTCAGGTAATATCCGTAAACTTGTTATCGGGATTCTCTTTAAACGCGCGCGGTTTTTTGTAGATGTTTCCAAAGTCGCCACGGTCAGGTTGCCCTTTACATCGAGGCGATCGGCGGCAGCAGCATGATCAAGAGGGTCGCCAAAATTGAATACGATCTCGAACCGTTACCAAAAGGAAGTCAAGCGTACGATCCGACCGAAGGTAATTAGGCTGATTAATTATTATTTAATTATACGCTTGATAAACATTGAGCGGATGTTACGACGTTTTCTCACATAAGTGAAAGTTGCCGTTTATTGGTTTTAGTACTATATTTTAATTATCCTTTCAGAATGTAGACCGTGCAGCGCGGAAGAACTGGCCCACACTTTTTGCACCAGCGACCTTGGTAAGTAGCTTTTGTTTGATATTCTTTGGCGTTTCACACGACCCCAAAATGCGTATATCTTGACATTTGGTTTCGGGTAATAATAATGCGTTGTTGAGAGGAGAAGATTATTAATCGTACACTTTCGGACTATCATTATTTATTAAGAAATGGGTCTCGTAACAATTTGGCAATTATTTAATTTCGAAAGTAATTTTCGCGTCATTCGATTGATCGGGTCACTGCTTGAGGGTGAAATTTAAAATCGATATCCATGCAAAAATGTTGAAGGAGGGTGGTATCTAACTTCAAGTGTGTTATTATGTGTGAAGCAAACTTTTTGCGCGACTACTATTATTACCTACTTACTCCTTTTGGAAATTGGGCGGATCTCACATACACTGTAAAATGAGCTAAAGATTTTAACGCTCACGAGCCTAATCAAATACATACAATAATCATCACCAAGTTTATGGCATACTCTTTGGTTCGGGTCCGATTACTCCTGCTTGAGTCGAGTAGGTGAAAATCGGGGGAGTACAAAA
Organism: Photinus pyralis; assembly: GCF_008802855.1. NCBI lineage: Eukaryota > Metazoa > Arthropoda > Insecta > Coleoptera > Lampyridae > Photinus > Photinus pyralis. The sequence continues at coordinate 17,611,269 of NW_022170663.1, read as the reverse complement.
ATTCCCAAGTTTTGGGGAATGATGGTATGTTGTTTGTTGACCAACAGTACTGCAGCCCATGTATCTAACAAAAAAACCTTGTTGGGCAGGAAAAAAAATTTTTTTGTTTATAAATAGCACAGAATGCGGGAAATGTATCCGGGCTGTTTCACTCAAACCGTTACCTAAAAGTATTCAGGCTCTCATTGACTGTTTCACACCCGATTGTTGATGGCAACTTTCTTATTTTTTATAGAACATTCTGTTTTTGAAATCTAGATGAAAATCTACGTCGTTTGATACCACATTTTCCTATACACAGCATCAAAGGTTTTCAAGTTATTCAAAATTTTTGACGCTTGACTGCTTTTCTTTTCATACCTGTAGACACCTATGATTCCGTTGATTTGAATTAAAAAAAAATGAGACCAAAATCTACACTAACTTAAGAATTATTAAAATATTGATCGACTTTCTACAGGGCGTTTTAAAACTGATGGTCAATTTTAATAACTTTCATTTTTTCAAATCAAGCATGTAGAAGGGCAATAGAAATTTATATCATTCTCACCAAGTCATCAGTATTGTTGATTTTGGAAGACTTTTTGACTCACATTTTCAGATTTAACTTATCAATGAGACCCTGAATACTTTTAGGCAACGGTTTACGTGAAACAGCCTGTATATACTATAGAGGATTCAGTTTTTTTTTAATTCATAAGGGTAGAAACTTACTTTTTCCACCCTTCTTATTATTGGAAATACCTGACTGATTAATTATAATAAGCAATGAGGTTATTGCTTTGGAACGGACTATACAATCATGTGGAAGTGCCTGTTGATAGGCTCGCCCCTGTAATTTTGGTGGCGTTGATACGATACGGATATAAAAAATTTTGGATTACAAGTAAAAATCAATTGTTACATTTTTGGGTTTTACAGACAATTTTGTACGAAGTGTGTAAAAATAATTAACCGATACATGAATATAACACAAAAAATGCGTGTTTTTTTGTTCCATTGTAGATTAAACGAACGATTCTATGAATTTGAAAATTCAAAATACCAAAATTAGCCACTGCGATTCTATTTGAAAAAACTGAGGGTACGAAATTAATTTTAATAATTTCACAATTATTTAAAAATCCTGAGATAAATATAGCAAAATGAATTTTTGTAGCAATATGGAGACGGTCAAGAGCGATTTTGGTACATTCATGACCACTGAAAACAACACATCAGGAATTAATTTCCAAATTTCAAAACGCCAGATGTGCCAGATCATAGGACCCTTTAACAATACTTGTAAACAATGATATACACTGCGACCATACTGTGGAAGTACCTTGAAAGTTGCTACCCACGTACCAAAGCAAGAATCTACCAACTCACTCAGTCGGGTTATTTTTCGCAACGCTGATTTTAACAGAAACACACTGTATGAAACCCCCTCCCCGGACGATACCGTTTTGCTACATTATCTGAAACGCCCTTAATATGGTTGTTCTTCGAAACCTTTTCACGTTCACTTTCCAAAATGAATAAAATCCAAATTTTTATACTCGGGTTGCAAAAAACATTTAAATCGAAAATAAACACTCCAGGTAGAATTAACTTTTGTTCAAATGATCATAAGTGATTCATAACACGCACAGTGTCGATTAAAAAAAGTGCAGATATTTCAGTGGAATTGTCTCTATATATCGACTATTTTTTATCGTTTTGTAGAAAATAAATTTTGAGGTCGTTCGATATGTTTTGTTTTTTTGGGTTCTGTATTTTTTTTAAATATAATCTGAAGCTGGCTCCCCAACAACGGTCTTTTGTAATTTTTGATTTTGTAGTTTGTTAGCGCCACTTAATCTTTAGTAAATCAAAAGTGATTTAATAAATGCTCTCAAAATATTAAAAATAGGATACTGTAATATATAGATCTGTAATATCAAGTTTAAATTTAAATTGAGCTCAAAAGGGCGCGTTGTGCCTAATCCGTAACGCGTAACAGATGACGACACGAACAAACAAATAAGAGAGGAGTGAATAGTGCGGCACATAAAATATTACGAAAGCAATACTAACGTCTGACACGCGGCCGATATTAAATAATTAATACAATGTGGAAATGAATCTTCGTAGTAATCTGAAAGTAGCGCAGACAAAATCGGGTAAAGGAAATATATCTTCGTAGCGACATAGGTTGTGCAAGTAAAATCAGATATACTTATCGGAGCAATTTACAAGACAATGATATCCAACAGTTTCGTAATACTTACAGTTGCAGTTATTATCTTGAAACCTCCAGGTATATATTTCGAAGTAGGTAGTAATGTTGGTAGAAGAAGGTTCACCAGGTTAATGTAGGTAGACGTGTAAAAATTCACATACTGCGTAAGTGAGAACTTAGAGCTCTAAAAAAACACGTATTAAGAAAAATGTTGCGTCATAAATGTACATACCTCGTACTGATTAGTGCAAATACATCAGCCTAAAGCGCTTCAATGTAGCAGAGCCACAGACATGAAAAAGAAAGAGATAAACCACTCCAAAGATATGGTGACAGCCAAAACCAATAACCTCTTATACAGGTAGATACGGAATAAAAAAGTAATGGCGTACCGAAGGAAAATAATTGGCATGTAACCAATATGACAGACTCTACTCTGAAGGGAAAAAGAAATACAACTTATACGCAAGACCAAATTTAAAAAAAGGGATAGAACATCTGCACGATCTCCGTCGGGGAAACAAAGTACTATTGTACTAAGGATTCTTACACTTGGATTTAAACTAGGCGATTACAAAGGAAATGCCTAGATGGCGTAAAAATATCAAATATACACGAGACGGAGAATCAAAAAGTTAAAAAAGGGTTGTTAGTTTTCACTATTTGATTTCGGCGATGTTCCTCCAATATATAACTCCAATAACTTCAAATGATTTTAATTTTAAAATTTTTATTTATAAAATTTGTCGACGTTTCGGCATGTCGTCTTGAGGAAGGCATTAATCAATGCCGAAACGTCAAAAAATCTTATAAAACAATTTTAAATTAAAATAATTTGAAGTTATTTTGGAGTATCATATTGGAGGAACAGCACTGAAATCAAAAAGTTACTTAAATGGAATTTAAAATCAGGAATATTAATTGGTAAGAAAAAAACGTAACAAAGTACATGAAAATCCTAGTCTAGTCAATACAGACTGAAATGGGCACTTTTTTAACATCTCTTCTTCTAATATGCCCCTAGCCTAAATGAAATAAGTAATAATATCTTACCCCAAGATCGTGCCACTCTAAATGAGGGAGCCAAAAAATTTCCATCTGGCCAAAATTGTAATCTTTAAACATGGAAATATCGAATCAAATTTTCTCAGTTTCTGGCTCGCCGTATATCACCAAAATTTATTGTACTCGCACTTCTCCTAAAAGCGTCTGCAAATTTTTCGTTCAAGTGGATGTGTTCATGCGCTAACCCAATTTTGCATCAGTAGTTGAAATAAGAAATCCGAAATGTACCTGATCGTCCCTATAAGCATTTACACCGATAACGCAAAAAAACCGCAACAGCAGCCAGTCTGAGTTCTGAGATCTCAAGCTCTGTGATGAAATTTACGCGGGTATTAGCTTTCGTTGTTTTTCTTGAAACGTGCTCCTAAAAAACCACTATAAAGTCGACTAACCTTAGCAGTTTGTTTAAAAATTCCTGAAATCTGTTACAGTGTTTTTTTATAATTCATTTTCTAAGACTATACTCGCCTAAACCAGCAGAAGTTAAACAATTCCAATGTCGCCCTTGGATGGGACATGCGCGGTTTCGGCTGCAGATTGTTTTCATCCTCTCCGCCATAAAAAATTGTATTTTGGTACTTAATTGTTATGATCTGAGAAAGCTATTTCCGAATGACACAAAAGCTTGCTGACGAACAAAATACCCCTTCTCTCAAGGTTGCATGCCCGCCTCTACCTCCGTTGTTTAGTCGCCTTTTACGACACGCAGTGTCTCTGCGGTGGGGGTATTCTTCTACCCGCCCCTACACGGGGAAAGCAACTGCAAAATCAAAAACCACTAAAACGGAAGAATTTTCACCAGTTATCTATTGGTTAAGAGGCAAAACTTGGCTTTTCGCAAGTGGGGGCGGAACAATCAGAATTCTCCCCTTCAGACATGAAGGCTGCAATTAGTTGTGATGTGCATATGTTCGAAAATCGAAATTTTGTACTTTCAAATTTCTTTTAAATTTACTGCATAGTTCGCCACCAAGAGGTTGTACCCGTACATATTTCATGTAACGACTAAGAACGACAGCAATAAATATACAAAAATTTGCATAGAATTAGATCGGTAAATTATATTTAGGGGTGTTTAGTCCAAGCAAAAAATGACAGTAGTTATATCAAATATTGTGGTTGATATTAAAGACAACCCTTTAAATAAATAAATTTTCAGTTTTTCAGTGATACCTTAGTTATTTTCAAACATTTTCCAAAAATTTCAAAACCTTTTTTTGTCACAATCGATTGTCACCGTTACAGAGATCCCAATGTTGAGCCACGAATTTGAACCACCCTGTACAATAAATAATTTCTCATCACTACAGGTATTTTTGACGCCAGTGGGCTTACTTTCATTTTTGAGTATTCAACGTATTTTGGCGTTCAGCTATACCATACCCCCTCACTTCTAGAAGGCTTCATTGGCATAACAATTTTTCTTTAATGTAAGACGGAAATACAATGTCAATAGAAATCTGGATCAATGGTTTTGCTTGTTACAATTTCGCAACATTCTCTTACAAAGATACACTTTCTTTCTAAGTATATAAGCTGGCGCTGTAAAACGATTTTTAATTGAGTGGGAAGGACACTTGAGTGAAGTAATGCAATCCATATGTCCATAAGCAACGTCATTTAATATTAACATTGAAATTAATATGCCCACTTATACAGGCACAAAATAAATATTTTTCCATATAAAGACGATATAATGAATAACACAGAAATTTGCTTATACAAATCTGACCTCGGCAGGTCACAAAATATGTAAAAATCTCCAAATCGTAGGCGATTATAAAAGATGTCCATTACGAGACGACCATATGGTTTGTGCCGTATTCACATTTACGATTGATTTAATACAAATTTTATTGTTGACCACCAGAAAATCCGGTTGTGTGATACTGATGGCGCCGGTTTATTAAGACGAGCTACGTCATATTAGTTTTTTTCAACTGGTTTCGTATAACTGAATATCTTTCGGCGCTGCATTAGTTGTCAAATAAAAATTTTTATGGCGTTAATTACTTTTTTATACATCGTCCGGGTAATTAGGCAAAGCTCTGTGCGTGTATTTTGAGTTTGAGGGTTGAAAACATCCAAGATCGTAATGACCGTCATTAATAACTGAAAAAGCTAATGTATTCAAACGCCTTCAAGCCAGTTTTTGCTATTCACACACAATGCATATAATTTTTGATGAATTGCGCTCGTGTGGGACGCGTACAAATATTTTAAATCTTCTATTTGTAGCTTATTGGCACGAAATGGCCAAACATCACGTATTTCTCCAAGCTACCTCCTTTGTTTGCAATGGTAGTCTAAACAAACTTCAAAATTATGACTTGCCATTTAATTGTATTCCTTTTTGTTGCAGTGACGAGGGGAATAATCCACGGAATCGAGAACGATGACGACTTGGAGGTGTCGCAAATTTCTGTTAAAGTTACGAAATTAATCCGACATACCGCCGACGAGGGTTACAGAGACGATTGGGAGGAAAGCGAAAATTCGATCGATAGCGGAGACGTTACGAAAGAGATTACCGTTCAAGTCCCCCAACATTGCGGGGTGAAACACGGGCTTGGAGAGTTTGTCTTTATGGCCAGGAGAAAACTGGGCGATTTAACTCTTCAGTGCGCGCCCAGGCTCGAAGATTGGGCGGCGTTCGTGAACGTGATTTCGGAGGAAGGAAAAGCCCACTGTGTTTTAAGAAGCTAGCTGTGACAAATTGTATTTAAGCACACTTCTGTGATGAGTTTAGGTTTAAGTGTATAGAATGACCGAAAATGGCCGAGTTTTGCAATTAGTATCTGAGTGGGGTGTTTTGGATCAACATAAACTCGCGCTAGTTACCAGAAAAGGACATCCTAATTTATATTTTTAGTGCATAATCCAAAACATCGACAGGTCTCAGGTGTTTTTATCTATATTGTTATGGTGCTCCAGGATAACCCACTAATTCAAATTAGATTGCAAACGTGCAATACTTTTGGCAATACTAAACAATTTTGCTTGTACATAAAATGTATGCCCCACATTGGGGAAACGTGTACAAAGTGTATAGTTTTAACTTCTTCCGCTTTGGCTGCACTAAATTCTATTGTTACTTAACTTGTTCGTTAGTTATACTAGTTACTTATCGAATTCCACGTGCCAAAATGCATTTACCTTGCTTGTAATCCTACTCACGATTATGCCATTTTTTAACTTAATTATTGTACATAATAGTTGTTGATTAAAAAAGATCTCATGTATGTAGAAAAATTTTTCAGTTTAGCTTATGTATTCAATTTAGTTTAGTTTTTCACATGTAGATTTTTTTTATTATTCCTAATGTATATAAAACTGTAAAAATTTTGTTGCTTAACATTGTGGTGGCCATAATATGCTGTTGCTGTTCAAGCAGTTTTTCCTGTGATATTGATTAAAGAGAATAGTTTTATATATATTATATAAAACAAATTATATTTGTTAGTAATAAATAAATTTTATTGCTTTTAATTGTGTATTGTTCCTCAAAGTATCCCTTTCCTGTCAAAATTGCTTATATAATTAAGTATATAATTTTGAAAATGAAGATTTACATACAATTACAATAAATGAAGCAAAAACAATAGGCCAAATCACTTTTTATATCTCCTAGTTAGACTTGACTCTTACTAGGAAAAACTTAAAATACAGAAATAGTTATTTTTTCACTGTTGACTATTTCGCGCACGTTGTCAAGAGTAACCTTACTTATTAATTAACCGTTTAAAAATCTAGTACTTCGCGTTTCGAAATTCGTCAGAAAATGACAGGTTTTTTTGACAGTTGTAGAAAAAAACAATTTATTATTATTAAAGTACCTCTGTCGGTAGTTAATAGTTAATAACATTATGCTGAATAAACTTGCTTTTATGGGCGTCCGGGCCTAAGCGTGCTCCAGCCAGGCAGTGGCGTATTAAGGGCCCTGAACGTTGCACCCTATATCAGACAAATGATTAGGTACATTTTTAATAGTCAATTAAAACAAGTAGGGAGCCAATGTAAATAAAATAGTCCAGACTAATTAGTTCTAAAATAATTTATTTTGAAAAAAATTAGTTACCGGCGAAACCGGGTTTTTCAGGCAGGTGAAATGATTAGAAATTGGGAAAAAGTAAAACAGCTGAATTTTTCCGTGGGTGAAATCCCGGGGGTTGAAAGGGGTGGAAAATGGTGTTTACTGTTAACTGTGCAAAATTAGGACCGAAACGGTCTAAGCGTTTGCCAATTATTGTGTACACAGGCAGCAGGATAGACAGACACTATCGAAAATAAGCATCGTTTTGCTCTGTCGCTTAATAATACTTCGCATTTTCCAAAGTTACCTCCACGCCGCAACGCAACGCACTTCGCCCAATTTCGCCGAAGGAAAAGCACGTTTATGCAAGTATCATAATTACCTACCCTAATGAATAAGAACTAAGAACGGATAACTAATCGATGGTTTTAGTCTAGACCAGACCAGTATAAATCCTGTGTAAGAAATGCAGCAGTTTTGATTTGTTAAAAAACCAGTTGCTAAATTCTTGATAGAACACCCTCCTAGCTTAAGCAAATTATTTAAAAAAAAAGTTTTTGGCAGTCTAATATCAAAGACTATCCTGAAGGAGGATAGTCTTTGCTAATATACACTGCTAAAAGTCATATTAATTTGTTGTATATGTACCGATTTATTACTAAACATTAAACTGTTTTAAATTCCCACAGGAAAATTTTTGTTGATCTCTGACAGAATTCAATGTAATTTGGATGTTATATCTTAAACGATTATTAATTACGGTTAATTATTTATATTGGTACATAATTGAAAATTGCTTTGTTTTGGATTATCTCTATTGCTTTTGTCTTTTTCTTAACACAGGACTTGACGCATTTTCCCTCTGCGATCTTGACGCACTTTTCGTCTAACATGCGAAAACTGTTTAAGGATCTTTTAAAAGGTGCCTAAAGCCCAAAATCACGAAATTCAACATTTTAAGAAATGATTTGCTATTATTTCAACAGTAATTTTCTCGACAACGGCAATGCCACGTTGAAAACACCGGTTCTCTTCCGATTACCGAAGTTTTAACGTCGGGCGCGGTTAGTATTTGGATGGGTGACCACTTGGTGGGAACGCCTGGCTTATTTTTTGCTCATGTTTGTCTATTTCTTTTATTTATTTTTTTGATTTTACTGTCACAAGACAATACACGATTAATAATTGTAATAATTCGATGCCGTTGATGCGCTCCAAAATTTTTTTTCAAAAATTCGTTATTTTCCGTTTTCGTATGTCTAATATACCTACATATTAAAAATTGGAACCGAATCAGTCTATGCGTTACCTTGGAAAATTATCAATTGCCAACGTACGTACAAGTTAGGTACTTAAAATGATGTAAAACGTCGAGATGTATGAAATTTTGATATGTTCAAAAAACGGTGATGGCATCAATAGCTACCTATCTTATGTTATGTTATTTTGACGTAACTTGCTCATTGAAATAAAATAATTTGCACATTCAGCCCACTCAGCGATTGTCAACGACAAATCCTATACTCCCTAGACAGTTCTACCTTCCACACACTGATAGGTTATTGTTCCCCGGCCACACAGCTAAAGATCGAAACCACAAAACTAATATAAATAAAATTTTCTGTGGCTAGCATGGGATACCACCCGCACACCTGCGCGATTTTGCTCTTTTATGCCTATGTATACGTGTACCAAATTTGGTTCCAATCGGTTCAGCCGTTTAGCTGAAAATGGGAGTGCAAACGAACCGACAGACAGAGAGACCGACATCATCGAGATTTTGTTTGATTCGGGTTCCTGGCGCTCCAAAACGTGTTTTACTTACCGCAATGCAATACCTCACTTACCTACTAACGTGCGGGTGGTAAAAAAACAGAAAAGTACAAAATGAAAATAACCTATTTAAAAATACCGACGAGAATTTACTTAGGTCATCGAAAGTAACGTCAGTCCTTATGACAAAATTAATTAATATTTACATTCTTAGCACAGACCAAGAAAGCACTTAGGTGTACCTCATCGAATTTCCTTCTGTTTGTCGCACACGTCATAATGAATTTTAGTTAATATTGATTGTCACAATTTTGTAGATGTTAACATTTACCAGAAACGTAAATTTACAACAATTTTCGCAAGAAATTTATTTTGTAGAGCTCACCTGGTCCAGATTTATTTGAATACCTACGTGAACCACACCGTTAGGGGTCGAATAACTAACTGAGATTTGAGAATAAGTTTACTTCATTCTCTGTGACTCAACTAGTTTGCGACATTGTGACGCATTGAAGTTGAATGATAAGGCGATGCCATAAGAGAAATTGAAATAGCAAAAATATGCCACCGGACCCGTTTACCTTTTCAAATAAGCGATCAAAGCACTAGATGTTATCTTGTTGTATAATTACCGTCCAAATTTACGGAAATGAATCGCTTTTTGAAATACGTGTAGGTAACTTTATACGATAAAGGGTGGTTCAATTTCGTGGCTCACCATTGGGATCCCCGAAAAATTTCAAATGTCAAATTTTGTTTTAATTTTTCCCTAGCTTAAACGGTTGGGTATGAAGAATTTCCGTTAGGACCTGCTATGATCACTTTTTTTCGGAGAATATGAACCTGTAATAAGAATTTTAACAACGCCTGATGTAGAAGCTACAGGCTACTACTTTCTTAGTTCTTATGGACGCCATATTGTATTTTTACGGAATGAGATTGAGGACTAAAAAGAGAAATAATGACGTGTCATACTATACCTACTTTTAAATAAATTTATAAGAAAAATTGTAGAATCAAATGTTTTGCATTCATTTCTCAACAAAAGATTCACGGGTAACTAGATCTTGCTGAACCAATGATGGCGACGCATTCAAATGTTCTCCATTTCATTCAGAAAAAATCCAATATGGCCTCCATAAGAAATAAGAAAGTAGTAGCATGTAGCTTCTAGATCTAGCGTGCTATGGAAATTCTAATAATGGATTCAGATTCTCCGAAAAAGAGTGCCCACTGCCCAGAGAAGGCGCTAACCGGATCGGTACATTTCAGGGCAAATAAGAAAAGAAATTTTACATTTTCGGTGATATCTCTGTTATTTTCAAAGATTTAAAAAAAATTTCGAATGCGTTTTTTTAAACACAAAAAGGGGCAACTTTGCCTCTATTTAACCTACCCTGTATCTGTCATCGTTACGGAGGTCCCCATAGCGAGCCACGAATTTGAAGCATGGAGAAGATTTCCCACAAAAAATATGCGAAGAACGGAAGCTACTAATCCCGCACCTGAAAGAAGAAAAAAAGGAAATAAAACGCTTTGGCGTAGGCTTTTTGAGAAGCTCAGAGATAAAATAATAAATAAAGAATTTTGAAGAGATATCGGACTGCATGCGCATCTCAAACATAAAGCATGGAAGAAAAGTTTCGTTCGAGAAAAGTTCGCTAATAAATAGGAGGAAGAGATAATGCCAAGATCGGAAAAGAAGACTAAATTGGCCTCCTTCGAAATAATCTTTTTTTACGACCCCTCTGAAAATGAAGTCATAAGTCATAACGTATAATTTAGAGGCATGCTATAGTACCCATTACCTACACCCGTGCATAATGAAAAAAAAATTAGAATAGATCATCCGCTGCAATTTTTCTGCTCACCTGTAATACGCAGTATTCCAACCTTATGATGTAATATACTATAGAAACATTGCAAAATGAAGAAATGTCTCTATCTCTACAAAAATTTTGAAAAATTTAAAAAAGTTCGCGACAATTCTGGCATAATCAAATTTCAAGAATGATTCTAAATTGTCAAATTAAACCTACACGTTTTTATCTTTATAGAATTTTTTTCTAAAGAAAAAAATCTCTACGAAATCTTAAAGGTCCGCCTACAAACCTTTTTCAAGGCCTCTCTGGAATTTTACATGCATCTTTCCCTTCTCTCCTGTCTCATAGTATTCACAAAAAGCATCTTCTGGAAATTTTCTCTTTCGAATATCCCCAGAAAGGATCTTATTGGAAACCTTAAGACAATTTAAGGACCACATACGCGCGGGAACGGGAGCGGGACGGATACGGGAAATATTTCTACAACGGAATATGCGTGCGAACCGCCGCATCGGTGTGCATACTTGCATGGGCCTGCAACATGCTCGTTGGAAAGGTGCATCCATCACCTCACGTTACCCATGTCATGGGAATACTATGTTCAGCATTCAAGGAAAAGGAGAGTTTGTCTGCTCTTGAATTAGGTAATACGCAGTAAGGTAAGAAAAAGATTAATTACGAAAATTATATAAAATTTAAAGCCACTTATTGTCAGCAATGCTACTAACAGTACAATATTCGATTGGCACAGTATGACTTTACATATAAAGGTAGGTAACGAATAAATCTACATACATCTATAACAAGACTAAACTCAGTCTTTACGTCGCTCGCAAATCAACCACAGTACCAAAGTTGTGCTTTTTTTATCACAGATAAAGGATAATGAATGATTTATAGGACGAATATTCTGTGGTTGGAACTCTCAGTAAAAATGTCTAAAACTTTTCGGTTTGAACACTCGAGTCCGACTCATCCTCGTTCGGTTCCATCTTCTTTTTTTTCTTATTCTCGGCCCATTCCACGTAGACAAATGTCACGGTTCCAATTATGGATAGGAAAAGTAGGATGCCCAACTGGGCGTGGAGTCCCAGGGCGGAAGCGTAGAAGAAGCAGATTGCCGCTGCCACCGACTGAAATCAGAGCGTGTGAATCGTACGATTAATGGAAAGCTTCTACCTGAGTAAATTTGAAAATGGCAAACGCCGACGCGCTGTCGTGGGCGAAAACGCCTCCCAGCATCGAGTATATCTGCGTGTTGAAGCAGGAGTCGCCAAAACCTAGGAGAAAAGAGCACAGGATCGCTAGTATCGCCGATGACGTAATGAAGGCCTCATCGTCGGTGGGCGCGAATGGAGACTTGTTAGGCAAGTTTAGGAATATAACGAAGAACGCCGCTAAATGGAAGACAAATCCTCCGATAACGATCGGATCACGGCCCCACCTAGTGAATTTAGCACCGAGAATTCCAAACAGCGCACCACCCAGTACCTCTCCAGCGCCTATGAATATACCAGACAGGCCAACCAGCTGCTTCGCGCTCTCCCCAAACGCGTTGGTAAATCCAATGGCTGAACTGTAGACCCCGCTGAAGAACGAGAGCTCGATACCTGTATAGAAAAAGGTGACGCTGAGCAAAATCATTTCTCTGGTAAGGAACAGGTTTGCTGCCGACTTGAGTGCTTCAACGGGTCCCCTCTGCTGTTCGATCACGTTGACCGAATCAGTACTTCCAATCCGGGTACGTGGCAGCGCAACTAATATTACGATGCCCACCGCCGCAATACCGCCAAGTACTGATATAACAACGGTTCTGGTATTAACATCGATGTGGGTCAACCCGCGAAACTGGAAGAAGACGAAGAGATTCCCCACGAACATGCTGAAAGCGGGCAGGTTACACGTTGTCAAAACAGGAGGTCTTACCTCATCTGCAGTAACGCCCAAAATAGTCCGGAGTTCCGGGAAATGGTGGCCGGTGTCGAATTCAGCGTTAGGTAATTTCCCTGTCCGGTCCAGATCATTGCAGCGCCCGTCCCTATGATACCACTGGCTAGGTACAGCAGCCAGGTTTTCGGCCAGAGAAACGTTAAAATGAAGAATCTGTAAGAAAGTTTCGTAATTTAGTTACTCCACTGTGAGGTGCTTACAAATATGTAACCGCTCCGTAAAACATGGCAATCTTGGGTCCACCCAAACTGATGACGGAAGGTGCGAGCCAATTGAAGACAGCGAAGACGGCGTAAATAATAGCCATGCTTGTGTAGCCATCGCCTTTGAAGTTTTCGTCCTCCTGGCCGATGCTGTCCAGGATTGTTTTCTGTTAAGGAAATAAAACTGTCAGTAATATAGTGGAAAATATATATTAACCGTCAATTTATTTGGAAAAATGTTTGTTTTGGTCCCCTTCATCATCCGTTTTGTTATTGAGATCCTGTATATGAACGTAATAGAAGGAAATATTAGCGCAAATGGACGTTTGGAGCAGTACGTACTTTGAAGCAAGGTTGAGGACTATAGTTGATGGACTATTTGTATAAAAAAATGAAAGTAAGGGGGCAAATTTCACAAGCACCCCCTACGTCGCCAGAACTACCCCTAAACACGTTTGCGTCTTGCATTTTCCTTAGTTGACGTTAGTTAAAGCATAGTAAACGTTAGTTGACAATTTATACGATCCTAAAGGATACAGGATTCGTGTGGAAGCCTTGAGACTACTCGATGTCTATCGGGATTTCTGGAATATTCGCTACAGTAGTAAACATTCAATGACAATTAATTTTTTATTGCAAACATTCAATGTAAATATAATTGCAATGAAAAATTACATAATAAATTAAAAAACAACATTTACGGTTTTAAATGAATTCATTTCAAAACTGTTATAAATTTATTGTTAGTTGATTGTAAATAAATAAACCACGTTGCACTACTTTACAGCTCTCTGTCACTAATTAAATGGGGAGTTATGGGTTAAACAGTTTTACATAGAATTTAATTTTATTCATTAAATTAAGGTAATTTCTAATATGTATAAACTACAGGGTGGGTTTTCTATAACTGAAGGCTCAATTCTTTTTATAGTTTGCCCATTACATTCCTGAACAAATTGTTCCATATTTGCGAATTAACTAATTTCGTAGCTCTTTATGTATTTTTTAAACTTCTTGTAAATAGAATAAAATTGTATCGGGTGCAATCGGATGGTGCTAGCGTTAACATAGCACTCCCCGAAAGTCAAGGGTTTTTAGCATAATTTATAATGGGACCAGATGAACTTTTTTTACATGGAAATTTAAAAATGTGGTTCTAAGTTAACGAAGCCCTACCTAGTATGTTGGTTAGTTATTAGGTATATTTATATTTAGTAAAGGATCCATTAAAACCATAATTTCCAGACGGGCCAGGACCACTTTCTAGGTGTGGTTGCACCCAGCCTGGCCAACCCCTGATTATGAGCTTGATGGGCTCATTAGTTTTCTCTTTAAATTGTAATTTTGTGATTACTTGTTGAATGTGTTTCTCAATTCAAATGATTACTAATTTTATTTGTGAATCTTCGTCGATTCAATATTAATAAAAAAAATGGTAGGTGTTCTTCCCACGAGGAGGCATTTTCCTGCTGGCCCCGCAGTTGGTAGTAAAACAACGGCAAGGAATGACTTGTAAAATTTCCTTTGGGACTTGCAGAACTGTGTTGCTTACTAAGCGAAAGTGTTCATCGTCGTACCTCTTTTCCAACCCCATTGTTCTGGAGGGAGTTATTTCTTCAGCTGAACTTATTTTACATTCATACAATTCATAACACCCAACGACATGAAACAAAATTACAAGAACCTGCTAACCATCATGGCCACCGAAGATTGCAAATCGCTCACAAAATTGACAACTTCAAGAACCGGTTAGGGTCAAAGTAATTAACTTTGCGATCAAACTTACCTGTACCAAAATGTATAAATTCAATCGAGATATCAGCTTGAATCCTGACCTGACCACACATACAAAGATCTCATCCGAGACCTTAGGACACGTTCTGGACTCGCGTCCGTTCGTGTGAACAACAGATTCCAACAAATTCGAAGTGAAAGAGGCCACAACCAAACTATTCGATGCTGTTGACACGGAGAAGCAGAATATAATAATATATAGTGATATTCATTTAGAAGTAGACACAGGGATTTCCTATGTCTAGTTTTAAATGACCAAAACTCTTCTGAAGGACGCCTAACCAAACCAAAATAACTTTTTAAAACAAACCAAGATTTTGATGCCATATTAATTAATTGTAATATAACAGACTTATTTTCTGTGTTGATCGCTTTAAAATTAGTGGTTATTTAAATACGATCCACATGAGACCCCACCGTAAACAACCCTTAATTTTAATGGACGATATGAAATTGACTGTTTTAATATTTGTGTTAAAAGAATCCCATAAGAAAAAAAATATTCCCAGAATAACAGTACGGAATGCGTGCGCATGCTATTTTGGTTGCATAAAAGTAGGCGTATTTCAGAATTATTTTGATCATTTAAAAGTAGACACATGAAATCCCTATGTCTTCTTCTAAATGAATGAACCGTGTATCGCTGACCCCAAAACTCACTAAAATCTAAACAACATTTTTACATCGGATCTGTTGACAGTGACAAAACGTCTAGTAAGTCGATTCAAAGAATATGGTTTCAGCAAAGAGATTCAGAAAAAATTGTTAAGTGTGTCATTCATTTATATCCATCTTGTGTCTTAAAATAGGCAACTTGTTAACATACCAAACATGCATTTATTTACTAAATAAACTCTCTATCTTTATCTTATGACAAGATGATAAACCTTTATCGGCATTGATTACCAAAAGGTGGATGATTGGTGGTACGGGTTTCGATTATAATTTTTAAAAAGTTGAGGGTTTTTAAAATGGGAGACTCTTTAGATTTCCCTTATAAAACCTCGGATCAAATTTTAAAAACAGATTATGATTATTCTGATTTTTTGGTTGAAGATAATGTATCAATAAGTGCAAATCAGATAAGAAGGATTTTACAGAAACAATACCACCTAAATTCTGCATGGAACACATATTCATATGGTTTCCATGATGGTATTGGCCATGTTAGTTCAAGAAAGTGACGAGAAAAACGTGTATCATCAATGTTAAGTCACCACAAGTCGTATAATTACAGACTTAAATCTTTTATTGAAGTGACCTGGATAAAAGTGCACGCTTTTCTTTTGGGAAGCTTTATGGAATCTAACTTGCTA
This sequence comes from Photinus pyralis, assembly GCF_008802855.1. Lineage (NCBI taxonomy): Eukaryota > Metazoa > Arthropoda > Insecta > Coleoptera > Lampyridae > Photinus > Photinus pyralis. The sequence goes on along the minus strand of NW_022170663.1, from coordinate 17,595,109 downwards.
TATTCATTCAGTATAAACCTCCGGTCATTAGTTTGGGAAGCTGTCGAATGACTAATTTGCGAGTTTTATACGCAAATTTGATAAATGAGCTTATGATTTCTTTGCCTAACCGTGCAAATTGAGCAACACGACGGCTCTCCCAAATTTTGTGTGAGTAGGCGATCGATTTTTCCGATAGATATCAAGTCGGAAAGATCCCAGAACTTTTACTTTTTCCAAGATTTATCCTTCATTCTCAAGCAATAATTCTTGGGCAAGTGCATAAAAATGTAAGAAAATCTGGGTTAAATCTGCATTTTGCGTAGGTGATTTTTACAGCTTCTTGACATTTACACCGCAATACGTTACGCAAATACTGGAACGCCTCGGAGATAGCTGGATAAACCAAACGCCGATGACGACAACAATTTAATTTCTGATCGATAAAGCGTCCCAAATTAACGAATATCTTCCCACAGATAACCATTTTTGTAAATGAAACCAGTTCAAGTTCACGGCATATGCAATAATTGTGCTATTATTACTACGATCCCTTGCCTTTATCATTTTGCATTAGCATATCGAACACCTGCACAACATACTTTCTCCCATTGAACTTCACACACAATTTGTGAATGTGCATTTCATTAGAGCATATGGTCATCCCTTGTATTTTTTTAATTGTGTTCGGATTTTTATCGGTAATTTAGATTTTTATGTCAAGGTAGGTATCTTATCAGCAAGAAGTGTTGCACTTTTACGGCCCAGTGAACTCATTTTCTCAAGTGAGACAAGCCCCCTCGCCTTCCATCCATAAAGTGAGGTAAGGACGAACGGTTCAAAATGCTCACCACGAAAACGATGTGAATATAAGTACCTATTTCTACAGTTTGTTAAAATATAAACTTTACATGGCAGTCATCTTACACAAAGGAATGGAAGATGACGAGCACGGATGTTGACAGTACAGTATTATCAATTCGTACATTCATCGCATTTTTCTGTTTTCCTAAACTGCGACGGACAGTCATTAAGCTGCTCCCTCGTTGTAAAATTGAAACCACGGAGGAAACAGAATAGTACAAAAGACTCGACTTGAGCTGAGCAACATAACTTGCCTGGTTTGATGTTTATAAAGGATGTCAAGTAGGTTGTTCAGTTTGCAAGATACATTACTTTCCAGCTTGTTTTAGCATAAACTACTTTGTTGTGATTTGAAAGCATGGAATCAAAATTGATATTGAGACATAAAAAGTAAAAGGAATGGCAATAATTTGTGTTAAAGTAATACTTTTCCGAATGGAAATTGACTTTTAAAATCTTAATAGTTTTAAATTTGAATTACTATACCAAATTCAAACCGCCCTACGCCAATCTATGGTCTTTGAAGGAAGTTACATTCTTAAACGCGTATAAATTGTGTTGTGTAGATAATGCGCATTTTTTTAAAACCGGAATAGATTAGTAAATGGTTGCGTTTTAAGGTAGTAGCATGGTATATTAAGCATGCCGTAAATTAACGGCACCACCTTTACACCTACACGAATGCGCGATAAACCGCCCGCAACGATACCACCGACCTTCCATCTTTTGGGTCAGATATTTTCTTTGTATGTCTTTTTTTTTGTTTTCCGGTCACCGAACCTGGATCCCAAGGAGTTGGGGCGTGTGAGGCCCGACGTGGAGGCGTACACCTAGACCATTTTCGTTAACTGAGACCCTTAATTTTCGATCCACTTACGAGCAAGCGCATAAATAGCAGTACTCAGCACTGATTGGCCACGGAATCGCGGACCGGTATTAGGGCCGAAATGTCCTACGGTCTGTCAGCCGCAGTAAACATTCCAAAATCAACCTAAACCAACTTTTTGAAACACTTCCATGCATATTCATCAAGTGATAAATTAATTAACTGTTTGAAATTATGGATTCTACAGGCCACATTCTATAAGAACATTTTTTTTCCAGGTCGATCTGAGACAATTTTTTTGCGGGCCTCAAAAATAGGCAGTGTATAACCTTCCTTTTTTACCAAAAATCGACTACACCAAAATTTCTCGGGAAAACTTTTTCTTATTAATTTTGGTGCGTAGAATCCAAAAAAATTCGTACTTTTTCGATCAGACTTCTTAATCAAAAGTTATAGACAAGAAACCAATTTCGAAAGAAAATTCAAAGGGCTGTAACTTTTGAACTAGTAGCCCAATCTTGGAACTGTTTCAAATTATGGATTCTACAGGCCACATTCTATAAGAAAATTTTTTTTCCGGGTCGATCTTGAGACAATTTTTTTTTCGGGCCTCAAAAAAAGGCAGTGTATAACCTTCCTTTTTTACCAAAATTCGACTACACCAAAATTTCTCGGGAAAACACTTTTTCTTATTAATTTTGGTGCGTAGGATCCATAACAACTCGTACTTTTTCGATCAGACTTCTCAATCAAAAGTTATAGACAGAAAACCAATTTCGAAAGAAAATTCAAAGGGCTGTAACTTTTGAACTAGTAGCCCAATCTTGGAACTGTTTCAAATCATGGATTCTACAGGCCACATTCTATAAGAAAATTTTTTTCCGGGTCGATCTGAGACAATTTTTTTGCGGGCCTCAAAAAAAGGCAGTGTATAACCTTCCTTTTTTACCAAAAATCGACCACACCAAAATTTCTCGGGAAAACACTTTTTCTTATTAATTTTGGTGCATCGAATTCAAAACAATTCGTACTTTTTCGATCAGACTTCTCAATCAAAAGTTATAGACAGAAAACCAATTTCGAAAAAAAATTCAAAGGGCTGTAACTTTTGATCTAGTAGCCCAATCTTCAAAACTGAAATTAGGGATTCTACGGGCAAAATTCTATAGGAAAATGTTTTTTCCCGGTCGATCTCAGACAATTTTCTTTTCCGGCCTCAAAAAAAGGCAATACTTTTTAAGTTATTCGATTATTTGAGAACAATTTAGAAATGTGACAAACTTTATTGCATCGAAACTGCGTCAAATAAATATCGTCCGTTCATGAGGCCACCCCTATTAATATTTGGGAAGATCTCTTCAAAAATGTAAATTTAGATAAATCTCTACATTATGTTAAAATTTTACATATCGTTCTTATACTAATCTTAATTTATTAAAGAAGGATCACTTCAGCAATTTTGTTTATTTAACATTAAAGGTAAATTATATTTGGTGGAAGTTAAGTAACAATTATCAAGGAAAATTGAGATTTGTATATGATATCCAACTACGAGCAAATTGAAGCCGTTTGTATTGCATGTATTTTACAATTTATGAATCCATTGGAATTAGGTTTGATACAAAAAATCGTTTTTTTAAGTTGGCTCGTTCAAATTTCAAGAAAGCAAATCTCCAAAAGACTTCTGATTATCTATAAGGTGAAATTCCAAATTGGATCTACTTCATTATCGATTTTTTGGTCAATATATTTAAAGTTTTATAGTAATTGTTCGTTTCATTTTGCTAGCTAGAAACTATTGTTAAAATCCATTTTCAGGAAGTAAATTCGATATTTTTATTTGAAAGAAGTGATGGTCAACCCCGTATTGCAAGTGACGCTTAAAAGAAAGGTGAAATTGTAAAATTGATTTACAAATCTATGACAAGGGTGGGAATTTTAGTTCTTCTTGCATCCATGGATCATGGGTACGAATTCTGCACCTCTGCACCGCATACTACTGTGTCTCGAACAAAAAATGACCTCACAGGCTCCCAATTGAACATTCTTGGCCATTGCAGTAAAATCCCGAAAATGTGTGTGTTTGGCAAACAATAAATATCGAAAGTCTTTTATTATTATCTACTATTTGTTGTTAGGTTTTTTCCCATTTCTCGTTTTACGAGCGATTTACGCAACAATGATAAAAAATGTTGCGTCTTCATACATTGCAAAGTTCATTGTTATTATTGACTGAAGATGCAGAAACGGGGATCTTATAGAACGAATAAATTTCTTGATATATGTACCTACTAACCTAGCTCTTGACCTTAATATCTTCACGATAACCTTTGTGGTAAAAGGTTCCGTTTTCCAGAGCAGCAAACTTGATTTAACTAATTTGGAAAGCGAATAGGCCCTAATGTTGATTGTCGATGAGAGTAAATTGTTTGGTATTAATACCCGAAGTATTTTTGGGTATAACTTCACTTGACGGTATAAGAAACTAAAGCCAATTTGATATTACAAGTTCAACAACCCAAATGCAATATTTGTTTTTAGATCTTATCTTTGTAATCTGTAACCTAAATGTCAGGGGAAAAAAACCGGTTCAATACTTCTCCTGCGATTCTCATATTCAGATATTTAATTAAGATTAGAAAAAAATGGACATTTTGTTTTCACCCTCGAATAAATTACTCTGAGTAAGATGGAAAATATTCTGATATGTGTTAGTTATAGTGTACATACAATTTTGTGACAACGTGGATCAATGAGCTGCTTGGAGGCAGAGGTTCAAGTGAAGATTCATAGGCAACTGTCAATAATGGACTTCAGTCCTTAGACATTGTTCTAGAAATTTTCTTGATGTATGGAAATATTTCTTATAAAACCTTTTCATACTAAAGAAACTTATTAAGAATTTTAGAATTCTATTTTAAAACGTTCTTAGAAGTCGTCCTAACACTATACTGTCTAAGAATGTTCTCCTCTGCAGGTTCCCAGAAAAAAGTGCGCTGAAACCTTTGAAAATGTTAAATATTATGTAACGGGAGCCCGCTGTGCGGTTTAAATTTTATGTATTTGATATGTGTCAAATTTCATATATACCGCTTCATGCGAAGAGTGAACGCGAGCAGATTATCAGCTTCATCACGTTTCTCGTTTTTTTGACATTTTCGGTATTTTGCGCTTCTTCGAATTCCTCAACTATTTTTGGTTTCTTCGCCTTTTTATCTCCTAGGTTCCTTCGAATTCTTCCAATCGTTATAAACGGTAACAAACATTGAACCAATAAACGACTCTTTGGTTACCTGCAGTACTCTTCAGCTTTAGTACTTCATCTCCTGTGGTTGAAGATTCTCGTCGCTATAACCCTCGATTTTCTCGTCTTCTTCAACTTTTTTGTTTGGGTTGACCTCTTTCTTGCCTTTCTGTCATTTTTGATATATTTAGGAAAATCAAAACCATAAGCAAGGAGGCTTTAGGAGGTCACTGCAGCTATTGTGATGCCACTAATGCAAACAAAAAGGAGCCTCAAATTCGAAAGCGAATGATTAGTACATTCCTCTCGATCATTACGTTCCATTTTAATCCACTTACATACTTTGAGTTTCCCGAATCTCGCGGTAACCTACGTCTATGCACGTTCGCATACAAATATTGCAGTTTTCATGGCGAAAGTAAACAGTTAGGTATGTACAAATTTAACCTTTCCTTCAATTAAATTACGGCTGTTTACCTGTCTTGCATACGAATACTAATTTTTACATAATAACAAGGCCTTCACCTTAACTTTTTTTATTCATCAGAACCTTCCAGCACCACGTGTGATTGTTTGGTCTATAGTTATGGAATACAGATTAGGTAGTATTTCACAAAAAAAAGTTTTGGCAAAACGTTCAACGTGTTTTTCTTTCGCGAAAGGTTAACACCTTCACTTTTACTAGCCATATCCATACAATTAAATCCGTCCACACCCAACCGTACACCGTACTTACGAGTAAAAAGAGAAATTCGAGGTGTAAGAAAAAAAAATGTTGTTCACCTGCATAAAGTTTGGTTAATTAAAACTGAATAAACAAAAGTCTAATGGTATCTGTAATTACGATAATTATCTAAATTATGAAAATTCCGTGACGAATGCGCGTGTTTGTTGGTTTGCAATAATTAGGTTACATGAATAGACGATTTCGTATTATTACAGTTAACTGAAATTGAAGAATGGACGTAAAGATTATCGTTGCAAAACGTTGATATGGCCATTGCCGATACTTTCAAATCACGATAGTGATAGTGGATTGGTCGGTTTTGCGTAAAAATGATAGTAATGCCATAACTGCCATAACGCCATAGAAAGTTGCAGCCGTTGTGATGTAAGCACTGGCAAAATTCGCAATCAATAGCTAAGAGCTAAGATATTTGCAAATGTCATATCAATTAACAAAAAATAGTTGAAGATTTAAGTAATTATTGCTTCTGTTTTTCGATGGCCATTACACGGACAAAACTAGCAAAGAATAACTAGTGACACTTTTGGGATAAGCAAATTGAAAAGGCACTTTCCAATTAGAGTCAACCTTAGCTTTGCAGTATTAGACTTGACCCTCGACTTGACCTATAATATTAATTCTTCATTTCATTAACAATAACTTACTGGGTTACATTTGACAGTGTCTTAAATTTGAGCGACGATACTTTCTGCAATAGAAAAGAAATATTAATAGACATCGTGGGTGGACATTACCTACTCTAAGAAGGTATTTACAAAGCACTGTCAGGTAGGTAAGTCTCTTCTTCTCTTGAAAAGGAAAAGGTCAACGTGTTTCACTTCTCGAACACACAAGACACCTACGGCTTTTATAGTTCACATTAGATCCAGAGCCGGATTGTTTTATTATGGGATACCGGGTAAACAGTACGCGTACCCAACCACAAATCGTTTTTAGCATTGGAAAAATTTTCACCGAATTTCCAGCATACCTAAATGACGATTTCAACATCACTTAATTGGCCAATATTGAAAATTCATTTCTGAGGCATTCAGAGAAAGACGACCCAAGAGTTAAAATCGAACTGCAATTCTTGCGAAGTACCTACTATAGCTATACAAGGTGTAACAGTTTCTTCTCAGTAATCATAAGGGAAAGAAGGATGGAATTAACAGCTTTATTTAGGTTTTTGGGCATTTCCTTTTCGATCTTGTAAAAGTGTTCCTAAAATTTCTATCACCAGATGCAACGCCACTAAAGGGGGATCCGAAAAAAGCCGATCTCGAATTGGTTTCTACAAATTTGATAACTCTGAGAACTTTTTAAAAAAAAATGAGAAAACTCAAAAACTAAGTAAAACCGTTAATCATTGTGGAATGGTTGTCGAGCAAAAAGTAATGAAGAAAAGCAAATTTTGAGATTCTTGCATGAGAAAGCAACTCCAAAACGAAGTACTTTGGGCCTTCAGTTTATTTGGTAAAAAATACTTTTAGCCGCCTCTATCACCCAGTCTTTTTACATACTTAATTGTTACACCCTGTACACGCAAAATATTCCTAACGGATTATAAATACTAAGATTGTTGACAACACAAGTGCAATGTGATAGAATGCCGAAAATTCAACTGAAATTATTTAATAATTCTGGTGGGGTCACACAAAATGATTATTGCGTTTCTATTTGTATCCAAGTGGCCTGTTTTCCCTTTTTAAAAACTTAATTCCTATATTTGTTAAATGTGGGACAAGTTATGGTTAAATTTTGTGACAGTAACAGTTTTGTTTTAATTTATGGGCACTTTGATTACTTTTGTTAAACGGGTGACTTAATTTGTTAGTGATAAGAATGCGTTTTAACGGGAAAAAACGGAGGGTTTTCGGAGATAAGCGTAAAAATTTGGTTACGTGACTTAAGGAGCTACATGGATGGGATCGTTTTCACCCTGTGTCTCAGAAACAACCGTAGTTAAGTGCAGTTTACGTTATGTGATATTACTTACGATTTCCCATATGATTTTTCGTCCGATTATTTATTCGACTCTTGTTAGCGGTTATTTTGGTGGTTTTCTGTTTACGTTACGATTTGCTATCAACAATTAAGAATAAGTTTGTTCGGACTCGAAAACAGGACAACTCGCAAGAGAAATCGTAAGCAAAATCACAAACGTAAACTGCACTTTAGATTGATTGTGTTTGTGGAATTACAAGTTTCACAAAAAGGTGGCACAGGGTTTAAAAATTGCCGAGGTACACTACAGTCTCAACCAAAATAGGACACACGGTACATTACCTGAGAAGCGTTCGAGAATTGGAAGATTCTGAACAACATGTTGGAGAGTTGAAGGGTTTAAAACGAAAATTTTCAATGTCACAGGGGAAAGAGCTCTGTAGTGTAAGGAATCTAAAAATTTGATACACTTGCGGAGTCTGAGGAATTCAAAGAGTCTGTGAAGAATTTTTAGCTTCTGGAAACAATTAAAAATTCGAACGATATGCAACTGAAGAATGAGAAGGATCTGAAGCACATCTGAAGTAATTTTTTATTTTTTAAAATTTAATTTTGGCCTTTATTTTTGAGAGGGTGGGGTATCCATGGCCGAACCCGGATTCGAATCAGGGACCCTTAGTACCGCAGTCCAGCTTCAACTGAACTGCGCCACACGGGCCGGCAGAATCTATGTTGAAAGAAACAGAAAAATATAATGCCAAACTCCGAATACTTTAAAAAATCTGAAGAAACCGAAGAATCTAAATAAACCGAAGAATCGAAAGCATTCGCAGGATCTTAAGAAATTTGAACAACCAGAAGAATTAGAAGAAACGGAAAATCCTACAAGTCTAAGAAATCAGACGGATTTGCAGAATCTGAACGAACTGAAAAAAAAAATTAATAATCCGAAAAATTGGAAAGAATGGAAGAATGCAAAAAAACGTACAGAATCTGAAGAAATTGAAACAATGGGTCAGTTTAGTAAATAATTGTTTGTTAGATATTGTTATTATTGCGTAATTATGATGCAATTTTTTATATTTTTTAATTGTTTTTTAAAAAATTTTTTGAGATACTTTCATGCACCAAAATCCATGGAGACCAGAATTTGATAGGCGCCTCCGTTTAGAGAAGGAAAAATCTCTTACACAATCGAAAAGAAGATGCTCTTTCAACAATCGCACATTTTGGGACTTAGGCGTAGCTTGCAAACTAAACTTTTGGGACCGTTTGTTTTGGTCCATTCCACCATTTAATTTTTTTCCATTATTAATTATATGTTGCACCTCAATTTATACCTTTATTTTGTAATTGGCATACAAAGAACAAGTAATTCCTAAATGTGACGTATTTTACGCTAAATTTTATTGCAAAATTTATCTCTCCTAAGAGGCACGTGTTTGACACGACTGTTTGGAATTCTTACACAATTGTGTACTACTTAAACTTTATCTGATTATCACGTTTACTTTTATTATTAATATATTATAATAATAAAAACGTAGAAAAGAAGGTTGACTTTTCCGTGCTTGGAAAGTGCCTCCGAATAATGCAATATTATACAACTACACGTAATATTAATAATATTCACTTTAAATATTATTCAGAAAATGGCGACGGTTAACATACTGTGAATTGAATGATTGGTGGTATTGACCACATCACATCATCCCATTGTGATTGGGGAAAAGCAGCTGAACAGTCTAAAAGGTCAGCATTTGTTAATAAATTCCAAAATAATAAAGCTTCATCAAGAGCCAGATTATTTGATGAGATAGAGAGGAAGAATAGCTGAAGATAAACTCGTGCGTAAAAAAAGATCCGAGGCCTCCATATACAGGATACAGGATGCCCCGGTACCGGAAAAAAAGGCTCCTGGAAAAAAAACCCGGAATAAAAACCCCCGGAATAAAAACCCATGGAAAGAAAACCCCCCGGAAAAAAACCCACGGAAAGAAAGACCCCCTGGTAAAAAACCGGAAGAAAAACCACAGGGAAAAAAAGGAAATATTGCGCGAGAGCTAAAGTTGCATATTGTTTACTGAAACAGGAATATCAAACAGAACTCGGTTGAGATATTCTATTAACAAATTTTCACAATTTTTACAAAATACGTAATTGCATATTACCCTAAACTACCATTAACCCTAATTAAACCTAATATTATGACTTATAGCTTCTAAGAAGTTTACCACATCTCTTTGTCCGGCGCTGTATTCTTCGCAGATATTTTTTAGTCTACTTTGCAGCAGTACATATTTTGCTTTCTTCCTTTTTGGGATTAATTGACCTAAATGTTGTTGGTGTAATTTTAAATGAATTTAAAATATGTTTTCGCAAACGTGATTAAGATCACAATCATTTATTCATATTTAACATATGAATAACTTTGGTTTGAGCCCATGTCATTTGGTAAACATTAAAAATCGACCAATCATATACCATATAATCATTGATTAACTAACACTCTTTGTGAAACTGGGTATAAGTCAATAAACAACGCTTTTTGCAAGCTAATTCAGCACAGGAGTACACAGCTCGCACTTTTAGAAATTTTACGAAGGGCCGGTTCCACAATGCAAGTATATACCAGGTATAAGCTATTTCAAGTATAAAATCTAAAAATTCAATCCAATTTTCAGATCTTGTACTTGGAATAACTTATACTATAGGCTTGCCTTGTGCAAACGCCCTAAGATGTTTACCTACCTATTGTGGAGATGCAAAAAGGGGGTTTTCATTCCAGGGGTTTTTTTTTTCCGGGGGGTTTTCTTTCCGTGGGTTTTTATTCCGGGTTTTTTTTCACGGGTTTTTTTTCCTAGACTCGGGTGCCCATTATGTATGGAATATAGTATATGTCTCGGTAAGTAAATAAGGACTGTAAAAAACAATTTTTTATATAAAATTAATTAAACATTTTATTTTCCTTAATAAGGCAGCATTCAGTTGTTTTTATTTCAGAAAACAAATGAGTAACGAAGAGCGATTGAATTTTTTTAATGTCAGTTCACTTTTTCATTAGGTTCATTTGAAAGGGTTTTTTTTTCTGTTCGGTGATGTAACTTGTACCCTAATGCGAGAAAATGTTTCAAAAGAACTCATTATAATTACATCCATAACATTAAGCCTGCATCAAAATAAAACAAATGATCGTGTTTACGTGTATACGTTTCTTATTAAACCTTGCAGACAAAATGAAATTAGCAATAAAATGGTTTTATTTTAGTGTTCAAAATATTTTTATTATTAACTGCAAGACAGTGAACTAACCTACCATGGAAAGCTTGAAATGAAAGTCTGAGTATTCTGGGAGAAATTGCTACAGCAATTATTGCTAATTTCTTGCTGTCTTCAAGGTTTCATAAGAAACGTAGGTACACGTTGATCATTTGTTTTATTTTGGTTGCAGGATATCTAGATTAATGTTGTAGATGTAATTATAATAATTTTTTTTTAATTTTCTTGTATATGGGTACTAACATGTTACATCATCGAAAAGAGAAAAAAAGTGTCTCTATCAAAAATGAGGCTAATGAAAGGGTGCATTCCTATTAAAAAAAATCAATTGTTTTTTGTTACTCATTTGTTTTCTGATATCAAACAACTGAATGCTGCCTTATTATGGGAAATAAAAAGTTAAACAACTTTCAAATTGCCGTATAACTGGTGAGATGGAGGTACAATCATCTTCAGCACAAAGGAAAGACAATCCACATTTGCTACAATTGAGTTGCAAACCAAGTTCTGTAGATTTTTTAATAATGGATGCGAGATCTTCGAAGATGATATAGTAATCACCAGCCAAAGCACCATCACTCAAATATAGTTGTTATCATGTCCTGAATTAATACATGCAAAATTGCGGAAGAGCCAGAGGATCTCTTTGAAAAGAAATATCTAACCTCGGACCAAAGAGTATATCTCGAACTTATAATAAAGATTGGAATGATCACGGTAACATTGATTCAAATAGTTGTAATATTGTGGTAAAATTTCTAAAACTTTTCGCAACATTTCCTCTTGATCAACCGTATTAAAAGCATTCATGAAGTCGATTTTCAGTAGTACCTCCTTCAGTGGAACTATGAGGGTACTGAAAATAACGTCTGGTAGAATGGATTTTTGCTTTAACACTAATATACTGAATATTGCATTGCGTAGAGTTTTGTTATAGAGATATTATGAAAATTTTACATCTTCTCAGTTATGGCACCAATTGTCTGTTGCGAATAGATCATTAAACTCCATTTCAAACAAGGTAAGTACCTACTACTTATACGTAGGTACCCCCTTTAATTTAAAATTTTTGAAAGAGCGCTATGTTCAGAGAAAGTTGCTAAAGGGAGGTAGTCAAGTTCAAAATTAAAATGATTTGTAGGATCTCAGTTGGGATATTAAAACCTTCACAATTCCTAGTGTCACGAATCATCGTTAAACGTCTTTAAAAGCCCGTGAAAAGTTTCAAGAGGTTTCTATCATCTTCTAAAGTGATTTGTTTGTTTAATTTCCCTTTACTGATAATTATCAGTAAGGACAAATTAAACAAAAAGTTTTTTTTCAAATGAACGATATTGCTCGTACCTTTTCTTCATAAGTATTTTTATACAGAGAGACGCTTTCTCAGCATCTGCGTACTACGATTTCGCGTCCCACGTGAAGACGCTAATGCAATTAACTTTGATTATACCTACTTAGAATATTTTCAATTAACTACTGATCAGCTATACATTAAAATATCTGTTGTAGTATATTGGGGTGTAACCAATGACAAAATTAAGAAAGTAGGAGTGGCACCCACTGTTGTTAATACCCTACGAACCTCCGCTAAAATTAATTACTCCTGGAACATTCTTTAGGAAATAATCATGGAATATCCAATATAATTATTCCTTGAATATTCACTTTATTCTAAGTACCTACATTTAGAATATTCCTGGGAGATTTTGGAGATATATTCGTTTAGGGACGGTTGTAAGAATTTTCATAGAATATCGGCGCTAGCTGGGACCCTATTAAAGTATCAGAAATGGGACACTAAAATTCAGGGTTTGATTGAAGTTTTGCCTCAGTAGCTCCCAAAACATATAGTTTATTTTACATAGTAATAGGAAGTTTTTTGGAAACCTAGAGGGATGATCTTCGAAGTAGATATCGCGTGCTTCTCTTTGCACGTCCATGAAACGTAACAGTTAACCAGCTTTTAATAGCTACAAATGTCTGTACGTCATACTACCATGGAAAGCATTGGGAAGAATACTAGAGCGATACTAGTGGACAGTTTACACAAAATTAAATGCATCAACCCAATTTGATTTGGCAACGTAAGCCTGTAGAGTCTTGTAGGCATATTGTTTCAAACTTCATTTACTTTTGGAATTGTTGATCACTATTGCCATTCTAATCTTCGTAGGATCAGATACACATAACAATCATTCAAGATTATTTTTGGTTTACTCCCTTTCAAAAAAAAATTGTTTAGGTGTATTCAAACGTTATTTTAGATATGATACGGTTCGTATACGCGTTACTTTTGTTATTATCTACGAAATTCCACTTGACTATTTTTTAACACTGTAGGTACACTATGATGACTAAAGTTACCTACCGATGAATCGCCTATGAATTTCAGGAGGGGAATTTTAGATGAAATCTTATCCGTAAGTGGAAATTCAAAATAACAATAGCAAAAACTAGCATAGAACTTTTATCTTCACTTTGTGAGTACCCTGTTCAGACACTTACTTCGTTCTTCAAAATACATTATATCTCCGTTGAATGAATCTCAGTGAGACCTCGCGGTCTGTTTTCCTTCTCAAGTTAGGTGAGGAACAGACGGACGGAAACCATCACATAAGAGTCATTTTTGGTCCCCTTCAAAAGTTTCATAACCGGAAAAAATATTATTAAAAACAGCGTTATCTTTTAATCAGTTTGTTGTTATCTTTATTATCCACACTTATACAAATTAGATTCTTTTATTACTGTTATATATTATTCTAATCGCCCAACTGTGGATTAACGCGCGTAATATGTTGAAAACATGTTAGCAGATAACGTGATGCACATTCATATTAAAATATGACAAAACATCATAGCTTATTGCGTACATAAAGCTATTGGTAGTTTGAAATAGTGCTGACAGAAATAATTTCCACTAAACAAATTGTCCATATATTATGATACATAATAAATCTGTCAGTACAATATAGTTCAGCATTTTTGAAAATTGTAGTAATTGTACGACGTAAACGTAAGTTGTGTTGTACTTGAAGGACGTATGTTAATAGTACAATTATAGCTTCATTGTTAATAGGCGAAAATAAAACGAAACATCTAATTTGAAAATTAATGTACCTACCTACCTAGGCACCTATTGTTGTAATTAGTTAAATTAATTTGAATCCCAAACAGTTTACGTCCATCATTAACGTACAGAAAAATGTTAGTTTTAAAGAGCTGCATTAAATTAAAATGCAATGCAAAACGTATTTGGTTAACGTGATTGGAGGGTACCATTATTGGGCAAGGCAATGCCCTCTGTGAGATTCCTACCTGCTCAACCTGATTTAGTTTGTTGGCTATTTTTTGAATTCCTCAAGATATGTTGAAAAAAGAAGAGATTCATTGGCAGGAAACCGGGCGTATTTATCTGTGAGTGTAATTATCATAACAGTTAAGTGCAAGGTCGCGTGGCCCATACGAAACATATAGCTACTATTTTTGTTTACAATTCCTAAACAATCGCCACCGGGAGTTAGCAGGCCGAAAAATTGGAAAGACATACCTGAATGTTGCCCATCGTTTGAAAGGCGGTAAAAACGAACATGAATCCCAGTCCCAGTAAAATCACGTTAATTAGTTTTCTATCCATATTGGAATTGGTGTACGTTAATTGAGAATGTCGTAAATAAAAACAATTGACTATTGCCGCACACAACCGCATTCGAGCAATTTGTTGTAAACTAAGTAATGATATGTCCCTTACTACAATTTATACGTTCAAACTTTCCAATGAAACCGCTCCGACATCTGCGACGAAAGCGCGCAAACTAATCTGATTTGAAAATTAAATGCGCGGGCAGCGCATCTTTTGAATATTCAGCGTTAATTATACATTTAAAAAACTTGCCTCTATATTGCTGATGGTTTGAAAAGCGCTAAACACGAGCATCATTCCAATCCCCAAAAATACGACGTTTCGCAATTTTCGCTCCATAATTTTTCGATTCAAAGTCACAGAACTGGTTAGAAAAACTGATTTTGGGAGAAACTGTAGGCTGTATTTATGCATTTACACCTTCCACCGTAATAATGAGAAAATTGTCACAATTATTATTATCAGTTAAGTTTGTAGTATAAAAACTGGGTTAAGCGATTATTACAAATTAGAAATGTAAAGATGCCAAGTAGAACTAAGTTTGTACACTATTTTCGTGCACTAAATTTTGAAAATCCCATCCCGTGATATATGATTCCTAAGGCCATAGCAATCACACTTAAAGCAGTACATAAATCAAAAATAGATTGTTTAAACCATTTAATTATTAAATTCGTGAAGTTTTTGTAGTGTACGTGAAATATATTAATTTATTTGATAGATCTTAAACAGTTTGTACAACATTTTTAAGAGTTCAATGTTTTAAAATCAATAGGTTTTTAATAAAATTGGCGTTCTGTATTCTTATGACTTATGAGTCGCTAGTTTCCATCGCGTCATCACAGTTAATGGCTTGAGCAAGCTACTCGTGCCAGTCGGATGGGTATCGACTGGCGATAATACTACCTTGCTGGGTTTTACGTGCTCAACACAGCTAGGTCAGGATTACGCAGAATATCGTGCGGGTCCATGGGAAGCACTGAATTAGCAAAATAAACGGCCGTGGGTTTGATAGATGGATAAGGGTCGTGAGGCTGCACACATTCGACTCGTTCATGATTAAAGATGGCCTCGTTAACTAATTAGCAGGGCGTGCTAATACCTCATAAAAAGAAGTAGGGATTAGTCCATCAGGAGAAAGAGCAGTAGCCATTAGGGCATTCGGTTTTAGACCACGAGCAAGCTACTCGTGCCGTGGTCCAGGAAAATTATTTTTCGGGTATTATGAATATTTGCTGAAAACTGAAAGTTTTTCGCGTGGTACGCGATTTTATATATATTTATATATATGTATATAAAAACAGTAAAAAATCGGAAAACAATTAATTACGGTGCGATCTAATTTAAGTCGAGGAATTTTGCAAATCGAGTTACTCGAGTGTCATAAAATTATTAAAGAATTAAACCTATGCAGAAAAAATTCTGAAAGTCAGAGAAATTTGCTTCGAATAGTTTACTAACTTTACAAAATTCAATTCTGAAATTTGAATGGAGGCATCAAACCACTTTTATCTGCATTGTTTGAAACCTTAATTTACGAGCTTTTATCGTTTGTAGTCGAGTATTAATCTTAAGCTTAACTTAGTGACGCGGATAATTTTCTAACTGTTGAAATCGCGCTCGAGCGTTTTCCACGAAACGCCAAAAAAAATTACTAACTTTTTAACCGCGCAATTGACGCTTGTATGGCCCCAAAACAAATTCCGCAAACGAGCTCTACCGCGGCGCGGTTCAAGACGTAATCTTAATAATTTTGATGTGGGTACTATGACAGCTCAACTCTCATTAGTTAGGTAATTTAAAAATCTTTCTTCTTAAAGCTAACTAATCCCTTTAGCACCTCAAAAATGCAACGCTTTTCCTGTGAACTTGAGCTAATCTCGCACCAACGGGCAACTAATAGTTTTATCGCGCCATTACTTACAATACAAAGAAAAAAATTCCATGACACATCCTGCTTGTCTACGACTCCTGACCAAGTAATGTTCTGTCTTATAAGCTCGGGAAACATCAAGTCAAGGTCAAAGTTAAGGAAAATCATTCACCTTCCACATTCATTCCCGTCACACGAACAATTTGCCTCAAAGCAAAGAGCACCTTTGCTCAAAGTATTCCACATTTTAGCCACTTTGGCGTTGCTCCTGACGGTGCAGTTGTTTAGTCGCCTCTTACGACTCGCAGTGCCCTCTGCGGTAGGGTTATTCTTTCCCGACCCTACACGGGTAGAAATTTCCGACTTCAAGATCAGAAATAACTAATAAGAATGAAAAATAAAAGAAGCGCAGTTTCGTAGTAGGTTTAAGTTTGTCTCATGTGACACGTCTGGACTAATTCACACCAAATTTGGCACGACTTAAGTGGTCCAGGGCGGAAACTAGATAAAAAAATTGAACATCCAGCTCCTTCTCTACTCTAGTAAGAGGAGATCACTTCTATCCTGTGTCTCAGACACGGAGCAAGATAAAGAAAAATTTGGTCACCTGTAATTTTAAATAATAGAAATAAATTCAATTCAATTCAGGTTTTTATGTTCTGGAAAAATTCTCGAACACATCCATTACCTACTTTTTTTGCATTAAAAATTTCATACACACGGGCGTCTCAAACATTATTTTTATCAAATGGAATGCTCTGTATATTGTAATTTGCAATTTACGATACCTACATGTTGAGCACTTTTTAGTGTCATAACATAAGCTTAAAGTCAACAGTTTTCCAAATATGTCACAATTTGTACAGACTTGTACCGCAAGTAAAATACCTATTTTGTAACTACCACTTCACGTGTTGAAACCTATAATGAAAAAAAAACCAATTTCCTACTGTTCCTCTTCCTAGGAGTCTCAATCTGTGCTGAGACCTCACACCCTGGGTGGGACAGTGGGGCGGGCGAAATTCACGCACGTAGTTTTCATAATAAATACGTTTAACAAATTTTGAGACAACTTTTAAGTAGGTACCTACCTATAGTCTTCTAGGTTTCAGAATGTTCATCAGAACCGACGAAAATATTCTTAAGTTCTTAAAGAATGATCTCTATAATTTTCTAGCGTTTGTAGAATCTTCTTCCTAGAGTATTCTCCAAATATTCTTAATATATTTCTAGAATGTATGTATATAACCATTGAATAACGAATATAACGCAGAAAACATTTTTTATAGTCTTCTTAACACCATCGTCTTAAAATGTTCAACTTCCTTAGAATCTTATGGGATAATATTGTGGAACCTTCTTAGAATATGCTTTATAGAATCTATCTAGTACCTATTTTTAAAATTTCTAGTATACCTACATAGAACTTTCAGAACTATTATCTTCTTTGTCTGCTTACGTACCTATGCTATATTTATGTTCAAAGATGGCCCTGGACCGGAGGGCGTCATTTTATTCACATTTTTGCATATCCAAGAAAATAGGAAAATTCGTTAGCTAGGTATTCCTGTGTTGTGACTGTTGAAAAAAGAATTGAATAAAAACGCGCCTTTAGTTAATTATTGAAAAAAAAATTGCTTTGATCCTCTACTCACTACTGTCACTTAATTTTAGGTAAGTGAACGATACAGCGAGACCTTAGGTATTACCTACTTATTTTCCTGCGCTTATTCGTTTGTGCCGTCGGCGATTTCCTTGTTTTCAGGTACTTTTCCTGTGGCAGTGATTTTTACGTCGCACTATTTATAATTATGATACGCAGCGCGTGGAATTTTTAAAACTTCACTCAAATTTTATTTCCCCTCCAGAGTCCAGAATCTTTAAAATTTCCGTAGAATCCTTATTACGGTGCATTCAACTTAAAACGAGCTACCCTGAATAAGCCAGTTGGCTCCGTAAAAATCAACCCCTTGTTAGCAAAACGTAAAAAAATTCAGATGAAAACAATAATCCAATGGCCCCTATTTTAATACGCTCTTTCAATTCTTCTGTATCCATGGCCAGATATACGTATTTTGTCCCTACGAGCTCCTGAGAATCGCCCCCCCCCCCCCCCAAAATTAATATCAGCCCAACCAAAATTTGTTTCTGGTTTACCTAAATCATTGAATAATATTCAATGCCTACATGTAAATATGCAATACGCAACCCGGCAACGTTTAAAATGGCCGCCGGAATATGACTATTCCCTCTAAAAGCTAAACTGCTTCGGCTTAAATTTGAAATCAAAAAGCGACCCGGCACGTGAACAAATAACATCTAATCTAAGTCAAGACTCCCCAGCCAATAAATTAATATTAAATTGTGTACCAAAATTAATTGTTTGTAATGATATGAATGCCTAACATGAAATTAGAACAATATTAACAAGGGCCTTGTAGAGCTAATTCAATGTTACAATAAACGTGTGGAAATCAGTGAATCGCAACTCATATATCACACATAGATTCTAAACCCAAGGGTTTTTATTAGCAGAACCTCACCCCCTGGGATAGATAACTCGCCCCTCGTTCGAGTCCACAGTTGACTATCAAGATCAGTCCCGGTATTCAGTAACTCATTTGGTTACAGTTTTCCCCACCCCCGTGACCGTCTCTTCAAAGCGAGAGTTAGTTTACAAACAAAACAAGTACACATACCTAAGAATAAAAAATAAAAGGAGAACCTTGCATTAAAAGGGGACTTGACAGAAATGGACAAAAAGGAAGTGATAAAAGTGCGAGAAGAGTGGGGAGAAACGCGTCATTATTGGCAGTGGTGTAATAAAACAAAAATGACATCGTCTCTTCTGTTTTATGATAAGTCAAGTCGACATAACTGACCAGCGCAAAGGAAGTGATATTTTGACGACTTCCGTCGCGTGTTATGCTATTTTCCACCATCATTATATTCTCTCCTGTTATTTTTTACTCGTAGACACATACACATAAAAAATTCCACGTTTAAAAGAATGATCAAAAATATAAATCTAAGTTGGGGCCAAGACCATGCAATCGAAACATAAACAAAGATTTAGTAAACATTACACAAAAAATGAACGCGATTTCAGACAAAAGGTTAACGGTATCAAACACATGAATCTGCATTTAAGGTTAAATCAACTCAACTTCAAAATCTAAGATTGAAACTCGTTCAAGTTGCCAAACGCAACCACTGACGTTCGTGATCTATAGATGGCACAGAGCTTTTCCCCTAAAATTGCGTGGTTGCCAGCTCTAAAAAATGTGTGCAGCGTCCCAAGTTGTATATACAGGGTGGAACCTCTCAAGATGTTGACAAAAAGCGGTTTTTTATAGCATAAGAGAACCATTAACCACAGACGTTAAAAAAAATGTTTTCAAGACGTAAGTGAGGAATGAGGATCAATGAAAAACATTTTTGGAAAAATTTTGGGGCATACGGGCCTATGTTAAAAAAAATGTATGCAAAAAAACCGGTTTATTCCAATAAACGAAAAATTCGTATCCATTGCCAGCCGTAGTTTGTGCTTCCTATAACAAAATACAGAAAACATCGTTGATCAACATTTCATTTATTGAACGTTTACAAAATAAATTTGACAAACTAAAACATCTCATACATTTTGTATATTAATAAATGCATTTCAAAGAAAAGCAAAACTTAAAATATATAATAAATAAAAAAAATTGCCAAATTCCATCGGCTAAATTCTCAACAATTTCAAACGTGAATTTTTTAAAAGCTTCTATTACAAGAGCCCTTACCGATATATTTTATAAAAATTTACTTAATTCTTTCTTTTCTTTACACATGTTGAAGCCTCTTAAATACAACTAAAGCGAAACATTGATTGCATTGTGCATTTATAATATTGAACGACGCCAAAGATTGATCTAATACTGAAATACATTAGAAGAACTGCAAAGTATGGTTTTTTTCTCTGGCAAGATAGAAGTCGGAAGTAGTTGCCTAAATTTCCTAGAGGTATAACAACGTGTACATAGCACCATGCTACATACTACTTGAAGTGGAGTGAACCGCCGTTACTGGCAACCTAAGTATTGCAGCACCTCGCGTACAATTTTAAACTTAACACAGAACAACTTTTTGTAAAATTCATAATTTCAGTCAACTAAAACGTTTAAATACAGAGCGCCCTTGTAGTACGCACTCCCGCACAGAGTAAAATATCAAAGTGAAGAGGTGCTACAAAGGGCGCCCTCTATTAATATACTTATCGCTAATAATAATCACCAACTCATGAGCATATTATAAATCAGTACTATCCGAATCTGATTTAATTCGATTGACAGGCGGCGGCGGCGGAGGTTGTGTCGGTTTGTTCAGGCTACGGGGGGAGGGCGGCGTTTGAAGCAGCGTGCCCGGAAGAACGGCGTCGACGATGTTGCCGTCCGACTGTGTGCGTGTATGACTAGCTTTCGTGTTTCCGTTTAGCTTCTCTACTGAATCGGAATTTAACTTTTCATTCGACTTCATTATGCCCAGTTTCGGAGGTATTTCGGGTCTGTTGTTGCTACCTACCGACGACGTGCGACTGCGCGTTGTCTCGGTGAAATTGAAGTTAACGTCGCCGCACTTGTTCTCGATGGAGGGCCTAGACTGGGGTTTCTCGACGTGATGGCCCAGAAATTTCTCCTTCTCGGCCATTTGCGTGTCGTGGCCCGCTTGGAATTTGTCGATGTTTTTCAGCTGAATGTTGACATAGCTCGGTTGCTGTTTATTGGCGACGCTGTACACAGAGCACTGGGTGCGCTGTAACGCCGGGTCGATGATTTCCGAGGCACTCCGTACGGACGTTTTTAGGGAAGGCGGGCGTACGGGTACAACGGGCTTTGAAGGTCTTTCGTTAGCATTGTCGTATGTTTTCCGCAATTGCACAGGATCGCCATCGATGTCTACACAATTTAAGGACTTGCTCATTACAGAGTCTACCCTGGAGATTTGACTTCGTGACGTGTCCACCGGAGGTTTTTGGCTATCACATATTACACTAGTACGAGGCGCCGCAATCGGCTTGATTGTCAATTTACCGTCAACGATTGGAGTACTGTTCCCCTTTGAGTGGATGTTGTTTGAGGTGATCGTGATCTTATCTACGTTTACCGTTTGCGCAGCGATTTGCTGAATCGGTTTTGCCTTGGAGATTTGAATACTGGCCGTTGGTTGAGAGACGTAGGTTACTTCGACAGTTTGCGATTCATCTAAGTTGACTAGAGGTGATCTTGCGTGATCATTTGGCTTGTGCATGTTTGCTTGTTCGATTGTTTCGGATGATCCGTTGTCAAGAACCAAACTCTGCCGACGTTGACTAGAAGTTGCGTCTTCTGTCGTCTACGAAAACAATATCGCAACATTTACCAAACATAAATAAAGTAGCCACTCGTTATCATACAATATCAGCGTGTACTGTGTTTAAATTGGTATGGAAAACATTCAAAATATTCGCGTGAGGCTAGCCAGACAATCGCAATTGAAGCAATGGGTAGGTTGACATAGAAAACCACAAGATAGAAATAATAAAAGTGCGCCTATTGTCGCAAATCTTGTACGATCAGATTGTTTGCATTATTAAGAAAAAACGGAAGTAGTTTTAAGATTTCTTATTTTAATTGTCGGCCGTCTGCGTGCGGGGAAATCTAATTAAGGTTTTTTTTTTCATGTGTTTCAGAATAAATTTTTGTCATTGTCAATTGTGTGTTTATTCGAATCCATTGTGCGACCCGGATTTTCGTGTCCAGTGACCTGTAACTTACTTGGTCACGTACCACACACGTTTCTGCTGGCCTCATCTCCGTGGAGTCCATATGTATCCCTAATAGTCTAAGCGGTACACAGAAAAATCTGACGAATAATGCAGAAAGCATGCCGTTTGGCATGGTCGATTTTTATGTCCAATAGATCGATTTGACCCGCAGCACCCCCTTCCCCTACCATGTGGAACCAATATGGCGGCTATTTAAGAAAAAATCTGCTTCTGACTAAAAAAATATATATTTATATTTCAAGGATGGCATGCGAGTAATGTTTTAAGGATAATTTGAAGTTGCTGATTTCAAATCTGAGGTCAAAAAAACAAAATGTAATAAATTTAAGCTTTAATTAGTTTTATCCTTCATGGTACTCTAATGAAAAGTCTCAACGTAAGGAATTAATTTCTACCAACCATAGCCCTCCTCCTCGACTTCTTATCGTGATTGGGTATATTCCCTTACGCACCTCATGAACCGATTGTCGGAAGAGGGTAGGTACTCACAAAGGGCGATTGAGACGTCTGCAAGAAATATATCCATTGGTGATATCGAGGGTGATATCAAAACAAAAGCTATTTCGGTTAAAAAAATGCGCTTTATCTGCACAAGAGTTGTGCACAATTTATACTTGTTTAATTATGATAACACTGTTTGGTTTTGATGAAACATACGCTCGGCTCCGGCGGCTCTGCCACCTCGACTCGCTCTGATTTGTAACGGTCCATAGCTCGGCTTCGCCTCGCACTTTTCACTGTTCAACCAAGACAATTTTTCAGTTTCAGTTTTGGTACGGTAAGAAAATGATATTGAGCAGACTGACTTGACATTTTTTTTTAATTTCCCTCAGGCGATTTCAGGACTGAGAGGGAATGCGAATGAGAATCATTTCCTCGGATTCTTTTTCTTTTAATTTTCATTTGGTTTTCTTGGTTACCATTTTTAGAAATACGAAATAATTTGAAATTTCGTTGTCAAGAAGAGAATTTTTTTAATTATCATAAACCAAATTTGATTTTCTTTATTCTCATTTTCAAAAAAACATAATAATTAAATATTTAACGACTTTTTTCGTTGAAAAGTGGACAATGTTTTTTAAATTTTCAAAAGAACAAGTTTGTTTTTGTCATTTGCATTTTCAAAAACACCGAATAATTAGAAATCGATCATTTTTTGTCGGGAAATTGAGTTTTTAAAAATTCATTTTCATTTCCAAACATAGGAAATCCTTTGGAACCTAACGATTATTCATTCTCAAGAAGAGAATTAAAAAAAAAACTATTAAAAACCAATTTTGGTTTCCTTATTTTCTTTTTCAAGCACACAGATTAATTGGAAAAACTTAATGAATTTTGCCGTTGACTAGTTTGACATTTTCAAAATCCAAGTCTGGTTTCGTTGTTTTAATTTTCAAAAATACGAGATAACTATTAATCAACAATTTTTTTGTGGTCAATTTGAGAATTTTTTAAGTTTTGATAACCAAGTTTGGTTTCACTATTTACTCTTTCCAAAATATGGAATAATTTCAAATCCAACGATTTTCCTTATTTTCGTTTTCAAAATAATACGGAATAGTTAAAAATCGGACCATTTTTTCTTGTCAAATTGATTTTTTTAATTTCAAAAGCTATGTTTGGTTTTTCTTTATTTGCATTTTCAAGAATACATAATAATGGGAAATTTAACGATTTTTTTCGTTGAAAAGTTGAAATTTTTTTTAATTTTCAGTGTACATGTTTTACCAATATGATACTCCTGTAACATTATTATGAAAAATAATGAAATTTTTCGATGTTGTCGTACACGTTGAGAACTATAAATTATAATGTAATTGTAGAATTCATATTATTAGAACACATTTCCTGGAAGGTTTTCACTTATTCATTTCCTTTCTTTGTAATCAACGAAGACCCTAGAGATACTCTCGGTAGCGAGGGGGGGATTTTTTAGTTGATTTTGATTTGAATGTTTTAATGATTTTATTAAATTTCTCTGCCACCTCGACTCGCTCAGATTTGTAACGGTCTATAGCTCGGCTTCGCCTCGCACTTTTCACTGTTCATCCAAGACAATTTTTCAGTTTCAGTTTTCGTACGGTAAGAAAACGATATTGAGCAGACTGACTTGACATTTTTTTTTAATTTGTGAGTAATATTTTTATTTTTTGGAAACATCACCTATACAAAGTGACGTTTTTTTGAAAATTTCCATTCAACTTGTTGAATCCAGATCTGCACATAATTGCACACAAGATTTTTTAATTTTGATAACACTTTTTGGATTTGATGAGACATACGCTCGGCTCCACTCGCTCTGATTTGTAACGGTCCATAGCGAGGCTAATCGCTCATAACGCAAATTTTTTTTTATATCTCCCCTCCTTGGCCTTCTACGAATTTTTAAACTAAAGATGGTTTTACTTTTTATTAGTAAAATGTATTTTTTTTAAAAACCAATATTGTAATTATTTATCCAACAATTATTTTATGATTTAGATCGACATTAAAAGAAAAAAAAAATATTAACTGGAAGAAGTATTTTTAATAATATTTAAATGACCAATTAGAGTGTAAATTGCTTGAATTTTGTTCTTTTTGTCGCAGATGCCATCCTTGAAAATATATTTTTTAGCTAGTGACAGCTTTTTCCTAAATGGCCGCCATATTGATTCCACAGGTTGGGGGAAGGGAGTGCTACGGGTCAAATCGATCTATTGGACATACATATCGTTTATGGCAAATGGCTTGCTTTCTGCATTGTTCGTCAGATTTTTTCGATTTTTAATATGTACCGCTTAGACTATAAGGAAAGCTGAAACTTGTTTATGCTGAACGAACAAAGTCCTACCTTCTATATTCTATGGACGAAACCTTGTGCAATACGGTGCTTGAAAAGTGAAAGTAGAGTTAAACATTCGAATTCGCAAAAAAAAGATTAAAGAAAGCTGTCTCTCGTTAATAATACATTGCTAAATTTACCAATTTTGTAGAGAACTTCACGACCTTGTTGCTTAATATGTGTGTAGCACCGTGTTTTCAGCTAATCAAGATACTTACCAAGACTTTCACTTTATGTTCCTGATTCGCCTTGGACTTATGCGACCTATTTAGAGTAGTACTCCCCGACGGATACGATGGCAGCACGTGTTCGGTGCTGTACTCGTCACTTTTGCTCATCAGCGTGACAGGTGGCGTTGGCGCCAATTTCGACTTACGCGCCCGTATTTGAGGTTTAGGACTGGCCGTTTCCGGATGACTAAAATGGTCCATGCTGTAATTACCGGAGACAAACTCTCCGCCCGATTCGTGACTAATTTTCTCCATTTCCTCCGGACACAGCTCGGCCGGGGTCATCGTCAGGTAACTGTTGACGCTATCCGAAAATAGTATCTCTGCGTTGGATATGAACATTTCGACGATCATGTTCAGCGTCATACAGTTCGCCATATGCATGTCCATCTCCATATTTTGCCTCCATAGTAAATTAGGCGAAATGACTATCGCGATATTTGAGGCTGTCATTTTATTTTCGGCGTTTTTCGATAGTTTCGCGAAGAATTGTACTAAATAAGTTAAGTTATCTTTATTGGCCTGCGGAAGTTTCTTAAGTATTTTTTGGACGACCGCCACCCTCTGCTCTTCGGGATAATGCATGGCGTCCATCCACTCGTCGTATAAGCTATACGTTAATAAGGGTTCGGGGAGATCGCGTAAGTAAGACTTTAAAGTACTCGCCAAGACGTGAACGTCTCTATACTCGGAGAGTAGGGGTAACGAGAAACAGCCCGAATCGATCGCTAATTTTAAACGTTTCACTTTGGATGCACTACCGACCACCCGAAATAAACCTTCCTCCGACATACCGCCGTCCGATAACGCGCAGACGCAAATCTCCAAGGGGTAGGCCAACTTTCGATTTGTTACGCGCAAATGTTCCTCGAGCGGTATGCCAAAGACCGTCTTAACCGAACTATCTCCTACAAAAACAAGTGAATTGTAAACACGCATGCAATTTAAGAGAGCAATGGAATACCTATTTTTTGTTCAAGACTAGGAATAATTTTTTCTAAACTTTTCAAGGCACTTTCGTGATAGGCCCTCTGAAGTTTAAGTAACTGTAGTACATGTTGGGCTATTTCGGATTCTTTCCGCAGTAAGCTGAACATTTCCACAGCCAATGTGTCTCGGTGCTGCTCCACCTTAGTGTCCGCTTCTTCCATGTCATCTTTAAGCGACTCCTTGTTGTTGCCGTTTTTTGACGCCTGCAACAGACTTCGGTGAGGGAGATATACTAACAACTATGATAAACTTAAGGGGAATGCTTTGGAAAATCTGTTAACTGGGCACTGGCCAATCAACGCTTGGGGATTGGGTTTCTAGATTTTTGAAAAAATGAATGTTGCAGTTGTTTCCTTTTCAATGATTAATCCAATGACACCTTTAACTAGAGATAAAAAGGGAAAGGATGTTTTGACGTTTGAAATACGAAAAGTTGAACTGTTCCAATACGGAATATTTTGGTTTGGTCGTCATTTTCCGATAGATTGTCCATATGATGCCTCGAGATAAGACATACAGAAAAAGCGTACCAACCATAAATGCTGACAATAATTTTTTTCCACTGTGATGAGCTGATGACCTAGAACCTTTTCGATAGTAGAAGTAGAATATATCACTAGAACAAAATCTAGATAGCATAAAATATAACCGCACCCGCTTTAAAATAAGGGCACGCCACCTTTACCTTTTTTTGAAAATCCAGTTCTGAAATATCATGGTCAACCTCACGAGATAACCGAAAATATTTCAAAGAAATTCCTTTAGCGATATTGTGTATCTTCTTCACCACTGAATGTACCATTATTAGTTTCCAACCAAACTTTTCCCTAGCTTCCTTAAAAAAATTAGATTCGAAAGTCATCATTGCCAAATTATACATATAAATAGTATATATATTGTATATGACGAATTAGATGCTCAAAGTAATATTTTTATATCGCTTCAAAATTTCGAAAATTAACTGGTACACCCTGTATATTTTTACGTTTTGGATTCTATACACTTTTACACCTGATACTTGTTTTTGATAATGCATACGACGAGGGGGGGGGGGGGTTGAAAGAATAGTGTAATTTTATTTTTTAATCTAGGGGGTTATGAACAGGCCAAAATCCTTCTTCATCGACTCTAAATTCCTAGAAAAAACAATTTTGTCTGATTTATTTAATGAGAGGAATTTTAATCATTTTAAAGTTTTCAAGATTAGTTTTATACCGTTAAGTCATTTACCAAATAGAATCATAGTGGTTCGCCCTGGTATTTTTAAGCGCCCTGTATACCTCAACTGATTACAATCATTTGCTCATCCAACTACATTCTTACAACTTAGCAAAACATTCTACACAGTAAAGCAATATAAAACAGCGTTTGCTAACAAAACCATATTGATAAAAATTTTCAATAAAAAAGAATTAAAATAAAAATTTTATTTTATATGGAATTCATTTTTTGAATTCTATTACAAAAAACATAAAAATCCTCTTCACTTCTTCATTCCTTTCTACGCCTGCTTCATCCTCATCGTTCTGCCTTTTGGTCCATAATTGTATCATTACTTTGACCTCGACTTTGACAATTGTCAATGTTCTTCGAGCCCTTATTTTTCAAAACGTTTGAACTGAATGTAATTGAACAAGTTACTATTTACGAACGTATGGAGACTTTAAACAATCATGTCTGACTCAATTGTTATACAAGAAGAACCATTTTTTTTTATATTTTCAGAAAAGCAAAACCTACAAGTATGCATTCAACAAAGAATAGTTTTTGAGTTATTTTGAAAAAACGGCAGTTTTTTGAAAAAAAAAATACAAAAATGCTCTTTGTACTTCAAACGCTATTTTTTTCAAAACTTACTTAAATTTCTAAAGCATATCACCCGTACATGCATAAAATTAATTGTAAAGTGACAATGATTATTTTCAATTGGAGCTGTAATTAGGGGGTGCATTTTATATTTTTTTTTGTCCCTGAAAAGTGTACCCTTTTTCATTTTGGCGTTTGACGGATCACCAATCTTCAGGAAGCAAATTCCTTTGTATTTTTTTACTAAGAGTTTTTTTCGATAAAATAATTTAATTTAATTTGGGGGAGGAGCATCATTTGTCCATAAAAAAACCTTGTTTTTGAATGGTTGCCAAGCATAAGATTAGAAAGAAACATAATTTTTGGGTTTTGGGGGCTACCAAATCAAACATGAACTATGACTTCCCTTGGCAACCATTTTTACCAAATGATAGAGAGTACTTTTGCCATGTTAACACCCTGTATATAACCATCAACAAATGTCAACATTGGATTGGATATCACCTTGTGCTAGCAGTTTAAACATTTCCATCAGAGACCAATGGCAATATCCATTCAATCGAGACACTACATTAGAAAATTACGTAGTGTGCTACTTTCATTCGTAAGATCTGAATTAAACAATTGCCATCAGATTAAGCAATAGCATTCCCCTTGACAGGAAGAGAGCAACTTACATTATAACGATTACTAGCAGAGTCCCGGTCTAAAATATACTTATTTAAGTTACGTTTGTGCTTTATAATGTTAGGCAGGTCATTATCGATGATCTTCTGCAAGGGGGTGCTGACAATTTGTTCGACTTTCAACTCGTGATCGGCTTGCTCTCTCGCCAACTCCAATTCCGCTGCAGCACATTCCTTAATGATCGGTTGGAGTAATCTGCACTCGGTCTCGCCATTTCGCATTCCTTGCTCCTGCAAGACTTGCGCCAGTTGGTATTCGGCATACTTTTTCTACAAAGCTATGATAACAAACTCGGAGCCTCAAGAGTTAGGGTTACCATGCGCTTGTCCCCTGCGGCTTCAGAAGTTTGAGTTGTCGGAAGACGTTTGCTAATATTCGTTAGGGTAGTTCGAAAATATTCGACCTTATGATCGGCAATTCGCAATTCATCATGATTCAGTACGTCACTTTTATCAGCCCTACAAATGACAAGTGTTAGTATTATAGGGAAGATCGACAAACCGCTCACTTTAGGAAAGTTTGATCGGCCAGCTGCTTGACGCGGAAAAATTGCTTCTTCATGCTTCTATTTTCTAGCCGATTCTTTTAGTGCATAACAATAACCTTATCATACTTTACTTTGGTATCGTTTATGGACTGTCACTTCTTAATGATGAGATCATGCAGATCAAACAAAAATAATGAGACACAATCAGTTTCTGTACTTATCCTACGTTATGCAGTTCGCACTATTCACTTCGTACATTTCAATAATAACAAATTAACCGTAATATTCACGAACTTCTTTTTAAAAACCGAAAAAAACTTAGAAATGACCGTAAGCAAAATAGTTGGGCGAGTAGCACATACACCACCGTGAAGCAACAAGGTTAGGTGATCGAAAAAAGAGAGATGGGCGCTGATTTTTCGTGCGCAGTGTCTCAATTACCGCAATTTTCTTTCCATTGTAATCATTTAAAAACAGTTATCACTCGTACTATTTTTTATTAGGACCATTATGCAAGTATGGAGAGCTCGGTGATTTATTGTGAAACGTAATAAGATGCGTCACTCTTATGTAAAAAATATTCAATTAATAAAACCTTTATAGTTAATTGTCCTTACCCAGCGGCGTAACATGACATTTTAAATTTGGGATTATTATATTCTCACAAATGTGTTGGCGAAAGTAGGACAAGCGTTCTTTTTTTCGTTACATTTAATGTGAATAGCAACGAAGTACAAAATAATTGTCTCAAATGCAAAAATGTAATATTTAGTCGTTGCGATGATTTAGACAACCAGCATATCACGAATATTTTTATACATTTAGAGCATAGTAAAGGTAGGTAGTATGCAAATCCGAATGTACCTCCTCAATACAAACTAATAAAGACTATTTGAAGACAAACAATGGCCCTCAACGATTTTAGAAGACCCTTAGACTCCTTAGAGTATTTTGGGGAGTCTTCTAAACTTCTGGAGGTCCATAGAGACGTTTAAAGGTTTTAAAATACTCTAAAAACCTTTATATGACTTCTGTAGACTCAACTCAAAGAAGTTCTTAGAAACTGTTGGCGATTCAAAAAGAAAAGATTCTTTAATATATGCATGTAGTTTAAATTTACTTGATTCTTTCTCCCTCGAATATTTATAATAATAATAATAATAATAATAATAATAATAATAATACAACCTCAAGAACAAAGAAACATCATAAATACAAGTAACGCAACATGCACTACAAAGACAGGTCCACCCAATAAAGTTATACGCCCTAGCACAATTAAAAAACACATAACTCCTTCTTCACCGAAGCACACCACGTTATCACAACCCACTCGTATTCAACCCAAACGCAAAAACCTATACAGCACTACTAGCTCACAAAATACTGTAATATCTCCATCAATAACCCAAGCAACCTCACAAATACAACCTCAAGAACAAAGAAACACATAAACACAAGTAACGCAACATGCACTACAAAGACAGGTCCACCCAATAAAGTTACACGCCCTAGCACAGTTAAAAAACACAATACTCCTTCTTCAAACGCAAAGCCAAAGAAACACTTACACAATAAACTCCATTTAATAAAATTACAGGAATTATTATAATGATTTTTTTTGTTTTGTTTTCCTTTTTCCTGATAGCGTTGGCTATTGTGCCCATCAATAGGTATGTTGGTAAGTACGAATTACATTATCCCTAGATGTCCAATGTACGTGTGTGATTTTTTTTTTTTTTTTTAATGACCCTACATAACTTCACCAGACACAGACACTAATCGTTACTTGATTTTAATCCGTGCGATTAGTTAACCAGGCTAGACCTGAGTTCTCACAAGAAACACCGATAATAATAATCGTTACTTGATTTTAATCCGTGCGATTAGTTAACCAGGCTAGACCTGAGTTCTCACAAGAAACACCGATAATAACTGGAAAAGTCCAGGCATTGATAACATTCACAACTTTTGGTGGAAATATTTTACCTACACTCACTCTTACCTTGCACAACAATTTACTGAACTTCTTAATTCACCAGATCGCACTCCTGCATTCTTTACACAAGGTATCACTTACATGCTCCCAAAAGACAACAATACACAAGACCCATCTAAATATAGACCAATTACATGCCTTCCTACAATATACAAAATCCTTACATCATGCATTACAAACAAAATATACCAACACTGTACTGATAACAACATTTTATACGAAGAACAAAAAGGGTGTACCATAAGTGTTCCAGAGGCTGTACAGAGCAACTCATTATAGACTCTGTAATACTTGAACAATCCAGACATAACAAACGAAACATACACACTGCATACATTGATTACAAAAAAGCATTTGATTCAGTACCACACTCTTGGTTACAACAAGTACTCTCAATGTACAAAGTCAGCAACAATATTACACAATTCCTCAATTACATAATGTCATGTTGGAACACTACGTTAACACTTACACTAAACGACACAAAACTTATTACTGACCCAATACAAATTAAAAGAGGCATTTTTCAGGGCGATTCTTTAAGTCCGCTTTGGTTTTGTCTTGCTCTTAATCCACTTTCATATTTGTTAAACACTACTAACTTTGGGTACAATATTAAACATAACCACGAAATACATCACAACATTACACACCTGTTTTACATGGACGATCTGAAATTATACTCTTCCACAAGCATAAAACTTAATCACCTTCTACACATCGCGGAAACATTTTCACGTGACATACAAATGGACTTTGGAATCGATAAATGTAAAACACAACACATCACAGCTGGTAAAAGACAACTTTTAGATTATGAGCTCGAACAGGGTAATTTAATAAATTCCATGGACGAGAATGAGACTTATAAGTATCTTGGATTTCAGCAAAACACACACATTAAATATACGAGTATAAAACAAACACTTATCACACAATACCTACAAAGAGTACGCAGTATACTTAAAACAAAATTACACGGTAGAAATACAATCAAAGCTATTAACACTTATGCCACACCAGTACTTACATACTCTTTTGGGATTATACGTTGGACAAATACAGATTTAGAACAAATACAGAGAAACACACGTACACTATTAACAAAACACCATATACATCACCCTCACTCCTCTACTATACGACTTTACCTTCCTCGTTCGGAAGGAGGTAGAGGACTTACAGATATAAAACTATTGCACCAAACACAAATACACAATTTACGACAATACTTTTATAACAAATCAGATACTTCAGTCTTACACAAAACAGTAACATATGCAGACAAATCTTACACACCACTTAACCTACACGAAACTAATATACTCCCACCCACATCCAAAATTACATACATCACAAATAACATACAAACATGGAACCAAAAGCCTTTACATGGACGATTTCCACAAGAGGTTAGCCAGGATTGTGTTGATTCTATAGCAACGCACAGTTGGTTGTCTGAATGTGATGTCTTCCCGGAGACTGAGGGTTTCATGTTAGCAATACAAGACCAGGTCATTAACACACGTAACTATAAAAAACACATACATAAAGACAAAACAGTGACAAATGATTCTTGTCGACTCTGTTCACAAACATCAGAAACAATCCAACATATAATATCGGCATGCACACGACTTGCACAAACTGAATACAAACATCGACACGATCAGGTAGCTAAAATCATACATCAAAAATTAGCACTTAAACACAATCTCATAACAGATAAGACACCATACTACAAATACACGCCACAGATCATACTTGAAAACAACACACACAAATTATATTGGGACAGGACACTACTCACAGACAAAACTATCCACAATAATAGACCAGATATTACACTTATAGATAAAACACAAAAATCCATTTGTATTATAGACATTGCCATACCCAACACTAACAACTTAACTAAAACACATGCAGAAAAACACCGTAAATACACCGATATAGCTATCGAGCTTAAGACGCAATGGAGAATGAAATCTACTGTTATAGTTCCCATTATTCTTAGTGCTACCGGAGTTATACCAAAGACAATACACCACAATTTACAGCTATTAGGTTTAGACAAAAACACATACAAACATTTACAAAAAGCAGTCATTATCAGCACATGCCATATTGTTCGTAAATTTCTAAACATAACACAAGATACTACATACACAAATGATCCACAACGTATACATGTAAACAACAGTACTCGCTCACAACACGGTACACAACATACTGTAATATCTCCACCTCTAACCCAAACATACACACAAATACAACTTACCGAACAAACAAGTACAACAAATGATACAACATTATACTACAATCAGAGATTCACCTCTGAAGCAAACCACATTATCGCGACCCATTAGTATTCAACCCAAACGCAAAAACCTAAACAGCACTTTAGACTCACAACATGACACACAACATACTGTAATATCTCCACCCTTAACTCAACCAACCACACAAACACAACTTCCTGAACAAACAAACGCAATAAATACAAGTAACGCAACATGCACTACAAAGACGTCCTCGCCCAATAAAGTTACACGGCTTAGCACAGCTAAAAAACACTATACTCTTTCTTCTCGGAAACACACCACTTTATCACAACCCACTCGTATTCAACCCAAACGCAAAAACCTATACAGCACTACTAGCTCACAAAATACTGTAATATCTCCATCAATAACCCAAGCAACCTCACAAATACAACCTCAAGAACAAAGAAACACCATAAATACAAGTAACGCAACATGTACTACAAAGACAGGTCCATCCAATAAAGTTACACGCCCTAGCACACTTAAAAAACACAATACTCCTTCTTCTCAGAAACAACCCACTCGTATACAACCGAAGCTCAAAAACCTTAACAGCATCACAGGCTCACAAAATACTGCAATATCTCCACCAAAAACCCAGGCAACCTCACAAATACGACCTCAGGAACAAAGAAACACCATAAATACAAATAAAAAACACAAACCTCCTTCTTCACAGAAACACACCACGTTATCACAACCCACTCGTATTCAACCCAAACGCAAAGCCAAAGAAACACTTACACAATAAACTCCATTTAATAAAATTACAGGAATTATTATAATGATTTTTTGTTTTGTTTTGTTTTCCTCTTTCCTGATAGCGTTGGCTATTGTGCCCATCAATAGGTATGTTGGTAAGTACGAATTACATACTATCCCTAGATGTCCAATGTACGTGTGTGATTTTTTTTTTTTTTTAAGGACCCTACATAACTTCACCAGACACAGACACAGACACTAATCGTTACTTGATTTTAATCCGTGCGATTAGTTAACCAGGCTAGACCTGAGTTCTCACAAGAAACACCGACCATAATAATAATAATAATGCCTTTATTCACTAGGAATGGGCGAGGTTCAGCAATGACATGTATGCCATGTGCTGCTCTTCCAAAAAAGTTGCAAAAACAATACCAGTGATTATAGAGGTGCAAAAATATGACTATTGCACCAAACTACTATAGCTTCAAGTTGCATATCTTTGGAGTTGCCTCCTTCGTAAACTTCACTTTTTTAATTCACCTTAAAATGGCGCAATACAAATCTCTTAGGGCACTCAACTACCTTTCTACAAAACTTTTTTTAGCACATAGTGACGGTAACACCAGATAATCACGACCTCCAATTTAACTAAATGTACCCAAATCTGCAACCAATTTCCCTTGCGATTTAATTACCATTCACGCACTTATTCTTCCGTCGTCTATACATAACGTCATGTTGTATTAAAACCGCAGAATTAGCAGCGTCCACGCCAGAGATACGCGACAAAATGTAACGATCGTTTACCCTGCAACAATACCCCCTGGATCTCAACCAACGCACATTTAATGAAAAAGGAATGTGGAAACGGTGAGAAGGAAAGGGCCACTGGTGATCGTAGAATTCTAACCTCCCACTTAACAAAAAGCAAAACCTAAAAGAAGGTGAGAAAAACTCGAATGTTCTCAAGATTACCAAGAAGCGGCGCGGATTAAGGACTCCTAAGAACTTTTTCAAAAATGATTCGATGACTTTACAGAGGTTTTTTATAGCTTCAGATTCTTTAGAAGTTTTTTCGTAATTATAAGAGATTCCTTAAAAATCCTCTTCGGAATTCCTGCAAAAAATTCATTTATTCATAGAAATTCTTCACAAAGCTTTCCCAGGGGTTCATAAATTAGTATCTCTGAGGCGATCTTCAGAAGTGCTTTATATACTTTAGGAGTTGCTAAAATATTCTCGTGATTTTTAAAGCTGTAAAAGGTGTCAAGGTTTTAAAGTGTCTCCCCAAACAAAATTTGGCCTTAATTATGCAACGAATTTATCTGGATAATTGCGAGTGTCATTCCTACATATCCAAATTTCAATAGGCTTTTTTGTTCCTTAATTACTTTCGGCGTCAAAATTGCAGTGATCAGTTGCAAATTCGGTCTTTTTTCATGGATAATCATAAAATAAACTCGTACAGTAGAAACTGTTGACGTGCATGTTTGAATAGAGATGGAAGTGATTAACGATGTATAACAACCGTCTGTGATTGGTAGTAAGAAAGACACTAGCCATGGAAAATTTTAGACATCGATATATGTAGCAAAAACCGCCATTGCGGGCGTGCAAAATTTTACGAAGTAACTAGGGGACGGGATTATTTTTCGAGAGCTGAGAGCACCCAGGCGTCTACCTCTAGATACCGAATAGAGAAAGTACATTTTTTTTGTTTTTCCAGAAAGAGCAGTTTAGGGTAGGGTAAAATCGTATTGAGATTTTTCTCTTAGAGCTAACCAAAGGCCAAATCAGAAATTTTTGGTTTACCTAGAAAATAAAAATTTGTTTTGGAGTTCAGAGAGGAACAGGGTTCAGTCCATTACATTTTTCATTGGATATCTAGATATTCTATCAAATAGTTTTAAGATCTTAAAAGCACAAAATTTGGATAATACGTCAAAAAAATGGCACACAATGAGAAGACAATTATTACTTATCAAGAATTGAGTATGAAATTAATTGCTTTGTCGTTAAATAACTGCTATTGTACTAATTACCTTGACCTAATTCTGTCGGCTCAATTTTGCCAGTAGTTTCTGTTTCAAAAAATGAGTAATTTAACTTAGACCAGGAATGAGAAATTAGATTTAAAGGAGGGACACAGCACTTAGGTGCAGAGTTGGACTAGGTCACTGGGTCAACTGGGTCACCTGGGTCACTAAATTAAACTGGGTCACTGGGTCGCTGGGTCACGTCATACCCACCAACCAAGTTTGACCCAGTGACCCAGTGACCCAACTTGACCCAGTGACCCAGTTTGACCCAGTGACCCAGTTTGACCCAGCGACCCAATTTCACCCGGGGACCCAATTCGACCCAGTCACCTAGTTTGATCGAATAACGCAGTTAAGTCAGTGCCCTCGGTTCAAGTGTACAGATTATGAAATAAATGAAATGCTGGTTTGTTGAAAATAATACTCGATTGCTTGACAACTGCCATTTCTGTGATGTTTGCTTTAATACTGCCGTAAAAAACTTTCCATGTCCCGAATTGTATTAGAATAATGTTATTTCTTTGCTTCAGGGCTTACCAGTTTGCTTACAGGTGTTCATTCACATTTAATTTTTTTCTACTAGTTAGCTTAATCCAAATAAAGCTTTTCTCTAAATACTTTCATTGACTACTTGACTACAAACTATAAACAAATGCATTTGATTTTTTTAGGTATTAGTTCTCTTGAATGAAATTGGGCTACGTGCTTGTTGCCGAATATTATTGAGGAAGTTTTTTTTTAAATTAAAAGTTACTTGAAATTGTTTTGGATGATACCTAACAATAATTTAATTACTGGGCCACCGGGTCAGGACGGGTCACTGAGTAAAGCTGGGTCAGGATGGGTCACTGGGTCAAGCTGGGTCACCGGGTCAAGCTGGGTCACAAACTGGGTCAAGCTGGGTCACCGGGTCAAGCTGGGTCACTGGGTCAAGGTGGGTCACCGGGTCAACTGGGTCACCGGGTCACTGGGTCAGTAAACTAACTGGGTCACCGGGTCACTGGGTCACTCTATGCTTGACCCAGTCCAACTCTGCTTAGGTGGGCCCCATCCCTGACTTAGGCTTAGACTATACCTATCAATGGAGGAGGAGCGACACACATACATGAGATAATGACCTCAGGAATATCGGTTGAGGCTAGAACTGAGAAAACCATACAGAGAAAACTCACTCTTTGCCGTTATAATACATGACGGCCAATTATTGGGGACTATCAGGGCGTTTTACGGATTGAATGCTTGTCAAAGGGAACCGTGATTAAGGTCGAGGTTCATGGAAGCACGTTTGAATCCTTGAACAAGGCCCTTAAAGCAAAAAATGCGCGGTTGCACGAGAATTGCACTACAGAATCCGCAAACCTCGCCATATTCAATCAGTTATCGCAATCCGTGGCTTCACAGAATTACCGCGTCTATTCTACAGCTCAGATTTAGCACCATGTGACTTCTTTTCGTCAAACATCTCAAAAAGTACCTCGGTGGTCCCAAATTTGCCTCAGATTATGACCGGGAATGCAGAATACCGTCGTTTTTTGAAACGGAACAAATGATTTTTTTATGGAATGAAAGAGCTGGATTAAATGTATTAATGTGGGTGATCGGTACGTAGAGATATGATCTTTCCTGAAGCTTTGTACGGTTTCCTTTATAGTTAGGCAGAAAACGTATTTAAAAACGGCTTCGTATATGTTTGCAGAAAACAATATTGTTCATTGTAAATGTCCGAGGTACATTACAAGCGCTTTTAAAAATAAGTATAAATAGTCTTCCATTAGAGCATCATGAAGGATAGAACCAGCCCCCCCCCCCCCCAATTCCCGCTTTTGATAAGGGGTCAGAAAGAAGCGCGGTAGTTGGTACAAAACGGTTATTTTCGTTGCGACCTTTAATTAAATACCATGAAAGATAAAATTAATTTCTAACCCCCCTTCCCGGCAAAAGAGGACGGACGGACGGACGAACGGGCGGACGGACGGACGGACAAAACGCAAACAATAGCACTTTCGTTTAATTCTTAAAAAAATGCGCTAAAAATTAAAAATAATAGCTAGATGCCTTCTTAATTGCTTTATTCCACTGCAGGTCGCACACCGGAGACTCCGCTTCCTCTCCTCCCGCCCGTTGCCGCCATTTTCTCCCGTGTCCCGCACTGAGCAGTTTACGTTTTCATTTGTGTATTAAGATGAGCAATTCTGAGGATGAGGATTTGCTTTTATTTTGCCTAATTGAATTGGAAGAGGAGGAGAAGAGGGAGAGGTATTCATTCAATAAACGATACGGGGAGTTTCACCATCTTTCTCCCCATTTACTGAAGGATCAAGGGACATGTTTGAACCAATTTAAGATGTCTTCGGAAAACATTTACGAGCTTCCGAGGGTTAGCGAGGGATACCAAAGGCAAAGTATTAAGCCGGAATATTTTTCTGCTCCCTGTATGGGATGAGCTTTACACAGCTGAGTGAAGGAATATTCTTCGGCGGCGGGCGGGGCGAAACGCGGTGGGGCTCAGCGCGCTTCCTGTGTGGAATGAGCTATACGCTTCACTAAAAAAGGGATGAATAGCAAGATGTAAACGGTTCTTTTCGATGTCTGAAATTCTATTGTTCTTTTAGTCAACACTTTCAGTTCAAATTATATGGTTTTTTGGGGTAATTAAAAAACTATTATATGTAGCTTTTGTTTCATAGACCGTGCTGAAATACCTAGTTATTATTCTGTTTTACTTTTGTAATGCGTACAAATGTGAAGGAAAGTTATTTATTTATAAAAAATAAATAACCCACTGGTTACAAAATGGGCTATAAGAAATGGGGTTGGGATCCAATACGTTTTACTTTGGACACAAACACTTTGAATTTTCATTTTTTAGTGTATGTTTGTATAATGAACTTACTTTAACGTTTATTTCGTGCTTTAATAATTTAGTCTCTGAGAGGGTATATGAGAGGGCGCAAGCTGTGCGCTGCGACCCATCGCTTATCCTTATTGCAATAAATAAGAGAAATAGGTTTGGACGTTTTCACAAAATTGAGTTAGTTACTGAAAATGATCAAAACACCAATTTGCACCTTTATGTGTTACAATCTCTGCGTAATATCGTAAGTTAAATGGATTTAGACACCTACTTTGAAAGTATGCTTTACGAGATTTGTGAAAATACCCTTAAAACGTATTATATTCCGTTTCCCTTATGCCTTTATTCATGTATTCAAAATCTGAACATATTTATAATGTGTATTTGAACTTCCTTATGCGTAAGTTTGCATTTACAACTTCATGTAAACATCTCTTTTATATTACGAATAAATAACTCAACATCCAAGTCGTCTATTGTAAAATCTACGCTGACTTCTGACATACCAAAATACTTTTGACGTAATATATCCATCTCGTATTTGGTAACCTTTTGTGCTTGTGCGATTCGATTACATATTAAAATCCGGGGGTACTGGGAAAATTATTTATGATTGATGGTTTCTCTTACCGATTTATAGAGTTTGCACCGTACAATAATGTGTTACTAGATAATCTACCAATAACGGTTACACGATGCATTAACTTCTTGATTTACTCAAATCACCACTTTGTCACTATAGAGCTTTCACAATCTCCAGTATTATGGAAAGTTTTTGTCTTGAGAATTCAAATTACTCAAGCAAAGAAGATATAAGAAATTGATAATTTCACTTCGGGCGGCATCCGTAATCTCTAAAACCTGCCTGTGTTTCCATGTAACAGTCCGTCCATTCACGACAATAAAATTATTGAAGTAGGTACCTACTTTAATACAAACGAATACAACCGACTACATATATCATTCTTTATTACTAAATACTGAATATGTTATTTTAAGCAATGCAAATTACAGTGAATTCTACGCTGAGCGTGTAAAATAACGAAAGTTAGATTTTTCATTTAACGCTTTAATATCTTGTAAGGCGTGAGAGATTTAAATCAACTGGGGGTGAAACTAATTGCATGCAGTTTGTGTTTTATGATTATGCAGAAGGTAACGTATGTGATAATTACTTAGTTTTACACTTACGACATCCGATGCAGTATAATCTTGGCCTAATTGCAAAGCTCAACTTGAAGCGGTTGTAAATTGTTGAAAACTTTGTAGTTTACGGATCCCCAGAAAATAGGGTACCTCGGTAATCAATTATAAGCTCGAGGAAACGTGTAAAGTGGACAATTTGAAAAACTGCACCTAGTCCATTTACCAAACAGAAAACGAGAGGATGCACTGATTAAGTTCCATCCATAATCTCAAGAACAGACTATGTGACCTCTACAATCGAAGACATTGCGTTGACATGGTCAT
The DNA here is from genome assembly GCF_008802855.1 of Photinus pyralis. Classification (NCBI taxonomy): domain Eukaryota; kingdom Metazoa; phylum Arthropoda; class Insecta; order Coleoptera; family Lampyridae; genus Photinus; species Photinus pyralis. The sequence continues at coordinate 17,554,506 of NW_022170663.1, read as the reverse complement.
TCGCCTGAATTTTGTGGACTTTTAATTCATAGAAGACACTCTTTTTGACTGTTGCAAAATACCCTCTAGGGGTGCTTTCAATTCACTAATAACAAACAAACATATACCAAAAACTTGTGTACCCATTCTTCCTCATCCCGCCACAGCTCAAGCCTCCTTATTCGCAACAATGGTAAACTTTCAAGAAGCAATGTCACAAGTGGAGCTCTCTGGAGTGACGCGGGGGTATATCGCTTAGCAAAAGAACTTCAATTATTGCTGTTTCATAGCTCTTTTACCTATACAGGAAAAATTGTTATCACCTGCTTCGGCCAGTATCTCAAGAATAGTGGCATGACCGAAGCTCTGGTAGAACAGAGGTATTTGGACCTTAGTTGTTGAAAGGAGTTAGAGGTCTGAGAGTACTAGCAGCGATTACAATTTTAAGAGTTTTTCCATAAAAATGAAAAAGAGAAATACAAAACTCTTTTGTCCCATGTAGAACAATTAGAAGAGTTTTGAGAGGTAAAAGACCCTATTAATGCAAATAGGACTGTTGAAAACATAGTCAGTCCACGACGGGAATTGAATGCCAGTTTTTGGACGTTCCGTGTCATAGCAAACTTTTGAGCCTAATAATGTTGTTCATTGAACCTTTCCTGGACGTTTTCAGCATTCCAAAAATTTGATTTTCCTTACAATTACAGATGGTTTGATTACCTTTTTTTAAAAAAACTCCAATTGAACGAGTTTTTACCAGTGCACGTTGCTCGATTCGCGAATGTTGCTCCAAGACAAAGTTCATTAGGATCCATTATCGTTGACTGTAGCGCAAATAGTCACAAGTACTCAGCCACGACCTAACTGTCACACATCAATCAAGATACAATGGTAAAAACTTAATTTAAAACTGTTTCACGAAAAAGAAAATTAAGGTTTTTAAATTAATCTTGTTAACTTAATGATATTACAGCGAAAGCAGTCATGAAAGTAAAATACTTTCTTCTATTTGGAAAGGCATATCTAATCGTTCACTTTCCAGGTTCACAATAATAGGTGATAGTATTTAAGACATAGGTATGAGCATTTCTAATTTCTGGATTGTAAATTCGTCAATGAATCAATACATTTCGATAGTAATGGGTGAAAAACGATTCGATAAAGCTTCTATAGTGTTATTGTATCATATAATATACATTGCTATTTATTAAGAAGTAGACATAGGGATTTACGTATATTGAGGGATTTACGTATATTGTTTTTCCTTATGTCTGCTTTCAAATGACAAAATCTCTTCTGGAGCGCACCTAATTATATGCATCCACAATAACTTTAAAACAAATAAAGACCTGGCTTTCATATTAATTAATTTGGATATTGTTGTTTTGGCTTCCGTATTTTTATTCTCGTTCGTCTGTGATATATTTCAACTGAAGAAAACGTTTTCAATTAGTATACTGGCGGTAGCAGTTTAAAAATCGCGAGGGATTTATTTTCTGCGAAGCCAAAGCAACAATATTCAAATTGATTAATACGGGAGCCAGATCTTTATTTGTTTTAAGAAGTTATTTTGGTTGCATAAAATTAAGCGCCCTTCAGAACAGATTTTGTCATTTGAAAGTAGACATAGGGAAAAATACACGTAAATCTCTGTCTACTTCTTAATAAATAGTACCGTATATTATTAAGGGGTCACTTATTCATTTTACTATAAGATATCCTATTAAAAATTTGTTTGTGGGACGGACAGCTTACAGACTGTCTGCATTAGCTACCTGACAGATATTCTACACAGGGGTGGTTTTACTCATAGGCTGAGCTAACTAAAATACGAGTATATATTTACATTGCAATTTACATCACAACCCCAAGTACACAGATCCTTACAAATTTATTATACTTAATTATCCTTTAATTTGGTATCCATGTGCTCCGCAAGTATCAAAATAAATAAATAAATAAATAAATAAACAAATAAATAAATAAATAAATAAATAAATAAAATTTGTATCTCCCTCTCATCTCACGTAACCCTAATTTACAGGTCTGGGGTTGATCGCACCCCACAGCCACTTCGAATGTCCATAAGTTTTTTTTCTTTCAATATTTTGGCCTAGGAGCTCGAATGCCTTCCAAGTTTAGTGTTTTCTATCGTTTTTGGCGTTTTTGGCGTTCTTAGGATTTGAGTTTTTATTTTATCACTACTTTTAGACAAACTTTCAAGTTTACAGGTCTGGCGTGGATCGCACCCGACAGGATTTGAGTTTTTATTTTATCACTACTTTTAGACAAACTTTCAAGTTTACAGGTCTGGCGTGGATCGCACCCGACAGCCTCTTTCAATGTCCATAAGTTTTTTTTCTTTCAATATTTTGGCCTGGGAGCTCAAGTACCTTCCAAGTTTAGTCTTTTCTATAGTTTTTGGCGTTCTTAGGATTTGAGTTTTTATTTTATCACTACTTTTAGAAAAACTTTCAAGTTTACAGGTCTGAGGTGGATCGCACCCCACAGCCACTTTCAATGTCCATACGTTTTTTTCTTTCAATATTTTATATGGGGGTTCGTTCCACCCCACGCCCGTAAACTTGAAAGTTTTAGTGGCCAGTAAACTAGGGTTAATATTAATTCCTATAAGTTTTCCATTTTTTTGAATTTCTAAGTTACAAAGTAAGTAGGTAAATAAGAAATTCAATTTTTCATGAAGCTTATATTTTTCCTAGAGCGATCGATTTCGGCCGAATTTCACGCAAAAATTGAATTTGTCATTTACCTACTTACCTTATAACAAAATGGAAAACTTTATAAACTAAATATCAATTCCTGTTATTTTGAGAAAGGTACAAGGATGGGGTATATCAGTTCAATAATTAACGATTAAGAAAATTATGTTGATGGTGTTCATACTCAAAATATTGAAAAGGTATGGCTAAAAGCCAGCATAAAAATATTTAGAAAACAAATGGTAAGGGCTCGCTTGTATCTGTTAAACCCAAGGATGAACCTTTGGAATAAATTTCATCCCGATAAGGTAACAGCCCGATTAGTGGAAGAAAATGTTATCCGACGGGAAATCTCCCAATGTTGTCTCCAGCCTGAAACAGGGCCGTCTTATATGAGGCATTACTATTCCATTTAAATTAACTTAAAGGTCTTAATCTTTAAGAAAATTATCGTAAATTAAATTTCACAAAAAAAATAGTAAATAAATTCCGAGTTGTACGTTCTTAAAGAGATCAATCTTAGGGCATTTGAAGCCGTTTTGTATTGCATGCACTTTACCATTTAGAAACCCACTATAATTGCATCGTTTAGCTTTACATAATAGTAGAGTAGAATAGCAGTTCGATTTAAGTTCAGGCTAGTGCAGAAAATCGTGACCACGAACCTTTATCTTGTTAATTTCAATTCATAGAAAAAATCTGTAAAAAAGGAAATGTACATTGGAATTCTTTCACTGTTTGAATTTTCTTTTGCAAGCAAGCAAACTAGGAAGAAGATTTTGAATGAAATTTTCAGAAAAGGATAAATTTTCCAATAAGTAAGTCACAGTAAAATTAATTAATCACACCACGTGGGTGTAACAATCGCCAATTTTACCTTATAAAAAAAAGCCTATGCACGACCAAAGATTAGATCCAGATCTTTTTATATTTAGCAGCTTCATTATTTTTTTCGGTAAAAGAGCACTAATTTGAATTAGTGCATAATTTATTAATTAAATCAAATTTAGGTCCTCAATACCCAAACTGTAATTCGTTACGAGCTGCTTATTCTTATAAAGGCGAGTAAGTAACCTGGAAAGCGTAATCAATCACGATCGCTATATTAAAGCGATCAAACAAATAAGTAAAAAGTTCCTTAGCGATCATGTCGTACTCCTGTGTTGAAGAGATTTAACCAGAGCTGGGTCGTGTTTTTGCTCGTAAACTACTCGGCGGTGGACAGACACAAATAAACCGTTAGAAACATTGCTTTTTCGCACGAGTACCACCCAGTAGGGAAACTTTTGTCACCATACACTTCGCCGTATTCAATTACCTTTACCTCCTGATTTCTCCGCAATTGGCTCTCTAAATTTTACATTAGAGAGAACGCCATGATAAATCTAATTTACGAAGGAAAACTTTGAAAATAAAGGATATTTTATCGTGTCACGTTCGACCATTTATTGGAAGGTGTCGCTTGGTGGATATACATGTTTAGATGTCTATTAAGAGATTGGACACGTTCGACAAATAGATTAAAATGGCAATTTGCGAGTGCAATAAATTATTCTTTTACCATCGATTATGTTCCTTATACACGAGTTGCGCGGGAGAAACCTACCCTAATGGTTTTTCGATGCCAAGTATTTTCGGTTGGTAAACTGTGGTTATTCAATGTTCAATATCTATAAATTTACGAACGCAAATCAACAATTGTCTGTACTGGAAGTAACAATGGAATCGGTTTTAAGACCCTTGTCGTTATGTCTCTATTTATCAGGCAATATTATTCGCTAATTAAAACATAAACTATAATTGCAGAATGAGAATTTTACTTTTGGCCTGAGACGTCGCATGCCATATATTTACCTTTCCCGTATTCCTTTTCAAATAGAGCAAATATTTGCTTTACCTCCATGCTAAAGCCAGTCAGAATTTAAATATATTTGCTTACGACATAATGTGTAATGTAATATACGATTAAACAGAAAACGGGTTACTTCACAAGTTAAATGCTGAAATACCACTCGAATGTTTGCTCTATTTTCTTTTGAAACTAAAAATTACATTGCTCGTATTTAAGCAAATGCGGTTGCCATTTCATTTCCCTATTGAAGTGTTACAAAATTCTCTTCGTAGAATCAAAAATGTACATTTAGAAGAGGTGCTTAGTTCCCATTCAATTTTTGCCAATCGAAACGATTTTAATTATATTTAAAATACGGGCTCCCATTGAGTGCGCCATTCAGCACAGCCGTAACGAGCATTCTTTTCAATTTTAGAAATTTACCCCCATTGAACACCATGCGTCGTTACAGAGACCAGATTCCATTTTCTGTTAAGGATTTTAATTATTTTTACATACATAACGAAAACGTTTGGCTAGTCTCACTTAATTACAGCGCGTATAGGACGTGGAACTTCTATACCTACTGAAAGCTGAGTTATGTAAATCGCGAAACTTTTCCTGTTTTGTGTATATCTGCATAGTTTTACTTGAAATAACGTCCAATTTTGCGATTCAGTAAAACCGGGAAACTACAAACCAATTTGTATGTAAATACCAAAAGAAATGTGAACTTGACAAGCTGTTTGCATAATACTCGCACTACTTTACAGCAACATTCTGATTAAATTACAAAAGGAATTAACTGAAATGTCAATGTTTACCTAGTATTAAGCTGCATTCAGTTTTCATTTGTCGGTGCATTTTCTTATTATGGGATTAAGAAGTGAAACTGTACAAGCCAAATTTTTACATTGAGCGTTAAATTTTATCAACGACAATGCAAGGCCGGCAAAAAGCGAGCGTCTCATCCTGGCGGTATATCCCAATTTGCGCAGGAAGGTTATATATTTTTTAAATTCACCCCTACAAATTTCAAAGATTACCCCAAGTATATATATAAAATTATTTTCCACGCTGGGTTGCTTTGGAATTTACATTTCGGTATAGGCGACAACGTTCTGTCTAATTTCCATGTAATGGCAAGAAGGGGGCGTCGTTACCGGCACTAATTCTACACCCCGAGCATTTATTGTTATAAGTAGACCGTCTTAATTGCATCACTCGTGTTACAGCTACACTGCAGGATTCAGATATCGCGCGCGGTAAGACATGAACATTGAAAACTTTACCGGTAAAATGCTCCATTTCCATTATAAAGGACCTTACAATTTAAACGAGTTAGGTTAGAGAGCTTAATTTTA